>NW_016157262.1:85274-244168 GCF_001687245.7 Rhagoletis zephyria | reverse complement strand
ATTTTTCGGTAGTTTTCGGATACGAATATTATATTAAATATTAAAATTTTACCAAAATTGGAAAATACAAAGGTTCACAAGCACGAAATGGCAATACCGCTCAACAATATTTGTATATTTGTCGCTAGCATTTGTCATCAAGTGGCAAATCAGATATTTGGTCATTTCCATAATTTTTATTTGGCTTATGTAGCAGCATTGCGTTCATACGATTTGGCCACCAGGGTTGTTTTTCATTTGCCACAAGAAGGCAAATATTTGGCTTTTCTGATAAATGACAAATGTAATTTAGCGTTCACATGATTTGTCTATGAATTTGACAAATTTTTAGCCAAATGTACAAATCGTGTGATCCCAGCTTTAGTGTTAAAATTAACCCGACTTTTCTTTCTTATAGATTTTGAAAATTCAGAATTTTTCCTGCGCTTTGTATCCACCTTTTTATAAAACAACAAAAAATATATGCAGATGTTTTTGATTCACTTGAATAGGCATAGAGGCCTTAAATCCAGGAAGGAATAAAGTTATGTATTAATGGCATTTGTATTCAAGCCTCTCTTGGCTATTTAAATATGATTTTGGAAGAATTCAAGGTCATCCAATATCATGCAACTTTTGTTGTCAAAAAAGGGTTGTACACATATCCTAATACAAATGAGCAAATCTCACGAGTTGTTTTTTTTTTTTAGTGTCACTCCCTTCTCTCGTTAGAAAAAAAAACCTAAACCCTAAAGAAATAGGTTCTATAAAACAAATAAAACAAGTATTTGAACAGTTTTAGCCTTAAAACCTTTATTTAGGCGAAAAAGTGCCGAAATTACTAGTTTTTTTTTTTTTAACTTGATAGGGAGCTTACGGGGTTTGCTTGCAGACAAATGAATGCTGAAAATAAGCAGTGAATTGAAGAACCAAAAGTGGAAAATTGCAACACACGGCGATGAATTCGCTCTGATGTCCATCAAAATATTTTTACCTCCATTCCAAACCGAATTTATAAAACAACTGCTAATAGTGGAAATTGCATAAATTAAAAATAATTTTGAACTGTTAAAATTTAAATAAAATTTTAGTTATTTAAACTACTGACCTTATCATTTTGCCAGAATGCATTATGCACTTATTTACATAAACAAATTTCTTTTGCAAATATAACGGCACAATTTCACGACCCAAACCGGGGATTTTTCTCCCATTTGGAAGTACAATTTTTTTAAAAATATTTTGTCGCATGCTATGTGTAAATATACAAAGGTCGTGTGCATCTGTAATTTTTTTTATAAATAGCTGTCATTAGTTATCTATATAGCGAAATTGCTATCACTTCTACCATTTATAAATTATTGTTAATTTTTCCACAATAGTTTTCATTAAAAAAACAGGGCCTCAAGCTCAATAAAATTGTTGCAAATATTTTATATTTTTTATTTTTGCCACTCCGAGCTGGGTTTTGGAACTCACTCACCATGAAAATTTTCATCGTTAGATCTAATCTTAAAATTTTTTGATGAGCTGTGGGAATATCTTAGAGAGAGCAGCAGGGGGTCCACCGAAACCAGTAAAGATTTGAAACGGGGTCTACGAGAAAACCAAGCTTGGGAACCACTGATCTAGTTAAATTAAGAACAAAAAAATACCTATTTTATGTACATTTATGTACAAAGTGTTATCTCCTTTGCATGTTCAGTACTAATTTACAAAGCCCATGCTTAAATTTAAAATTTATTTTCATATCCAATTTTTTCATTGCCCTTTTCAATGCTTATTTTTAAGATTACATATTCGTATGTTTTTCTTATCAATTTTATTTGTAATTTCTACATACTTGGTACTTGCCAATTCGAAGTGTTTTGGTTTTTCTTTGATTATTTTTTTTTTTGGTTTTTAATTTAAGGTTATGTTTCATTATTACTAACTCTAGGCTCAACTGCTAAAATGTTATAAAAATAATTTAAAAACCCACACATTCACACCGTATTTGTAAACGTCTAACCGACACGCATTTCATTACACTTTTAACTACATAGTACTATTACTAAGGTTATATTTTTTTTTTACATACATTTACAAGTTTATCGTCGTTAGGATTCACATTTCTATAGCATTTCGGATGTCTCATGAACGTGCGTTCGTAAATACATACATAGTTTATATACATATATCCATACATAGTATTCCTGCTTTTAGGTATACCGTTTTTCTCTAATACAGTCGCATGCTAAACGCCAGTTGCTATACAAGCATATAAATACTTTTTGCAACAAATATGTGCCGTTGCTTTCAAAGTGCCGTTTTGTATTGAAAGTGCCATAAATAATTTCAAAAAAAAAATGGCTCATAAGTACATACATATGTACATTAGAGTGGTTCAAAAAAATTAAGTCGGAGTTTTAATGCCGGCACACCCTAGGATTGATCCATATCGAAAAAAATATACCCCTATTTTTTTATTTTGAAATCAAAAAATATTTAGGGAGTGCTCGAAGCGTTCAAAGTTCTATATGGAGAAAAAACAATTTTTGGTAGAAATGGTATAAAACTCTTGAAAATCAATATTTTTTGACCGGAAAACTATGGTTCTCTTCAGGAGACTAATATCCAATTGTTTATTTAACCATTCTTTATGCTTAAAGATTTTTTATTGGCCACCCCCATTGCATTTTCTAAGGGCTTTGGAGGACCTATAAAATATAGTTACCATGAAAAAATTGTTAAAGAAACAATTGCANAACTATGGTTCTCTTCAGGAGACTAATATCCAATTGTTTATTTAACCATTCTTTATGCTTAAAGATTTTTTATTGGCCACCCCCATTGCATTTTCTAAGGGCTTTGGAGGACCTATAAAATATAGTTACCATGAAAAAATTGTTAAAGAAACAATTGCACTGAAGATAAATAAAGTTTTCCGATCGAAAAATATTGATTTTCAAGAATTCTACACTATTTCTATGAAAAGATGTTTTTTCTCCATATAAAATATATGGAAAACTTTGAGCGCTTTGAGCACTACCTAAATTATTTTTTATTTCAAAATAAAAAAATATGGGTATAATTTTTTTCGCTATATAACAATCCTAGGGGGTGGCGGCATTAAAAATCCGACCTTATTTTTTTTAACATACATTTTTGGACCACTTTAATGTACATATCCACTCTACCAGGTTGTCCGTTAAGGAAGTGTAACACAAAAAAAAAAAATTTACTAATAGAACGAACTAAAATTTAACTAAAATGTATTGTCAAAAAAGAAAAATAACAAAGAACTTGGAATGAAATCTAAGTTTTTGTTTGTTTTAATTTTTTTTTATGCACAGCCGTTAGTTGCCAAGTTTCTGTTACTGTGCTACACTATTTCTAAATAGCTGGCCTTTGTTGTAGTGTTGCAGTTGTATTATTTATATTTTTAATTGTTGTATGCATGCGATTTTGCTCTTAGTTTAGCGTACAATTTTTAAGTTTTGAAGCGCAAATGCAGCACACAGTACAGCTGTTTAAATTTTGCTATGCTTGTAATTATGTATTTGTATTTTTTTTAACTACATTCATTTTTCATGTTTTTACATGCCTTGGTTGAGTAAACGTACATATAGTATATGTATGTATTTTAAAGCATATTTACATGTTTTTTTAAGTTTTTTTAGTTTTATTTTTGAACATTTGGAACACATTTTCTTATATAAAAACATAGACAATAAAATAAACGATTTAACTAAAATAAAAAATTTGCTATAAAATGCCAACGTTCTTACAATACTCATATACCATTTATGTGCACTTAGCACTTTCTACCTGCTAAATACTAAATGTTGGTCTTTGTATGTAATTTTAAACTATTAAACTACCGATAATATAAGTTGAGCGTCAAAAGTATGAATAACGTTTCTTTATTTATAATTTCCATACCAAATTTTTTTTTTATTTTTTTTTTGGTGGTACACCCTTATATACATACAGTCTGCGTCATAAAAATGTAAAAATTTTAAAGTGTTGACAATTTTATATACCAATATTTTCAATGCCATATTTTTAGATTTTTTTTTTTTATAAAATATAGTTCATTCAACATAGAAAACCAGCAGAATAAATTTTTTCTATTTCATATATATAGAAATCGGGAAAATTCAAGAAATACTAAAAAAATGTCAAACAAATTTTCAACGTCCCAATTCGATGTCTTAGACAAATTTTGTGCTGTTTTGTAGCCCATTAAATTTTTGTATAGTAAGTTTCAAGTCTCTAAAAATTAGCGGAGATTTTTGAGACTTTTTTTGTGAATTGTAAGAAAATGCGAAACACCACTGACAAAAAACCAAATCTCAAAAATCAACGGAAAATTTGATGGGCTACAAAAGAAATCGAATTGAAAAGTTGAAAAATTTTCTGAAATTTTTTTAGTGTTTCTTGAATTTTTCTGAGTTCTATAAGAAATTGAAAAAATTGAAAAAAATCCTCAAAACGTCAGGGTATTCATATTTTTGACGCTGACTGTATGCGCATACACTAGGGTACATCACAAAAAAAAAAATGTGGCGGATGCTCCACCGAAATTATAAAATTTTAGAATACCTCTAAAAATCTCACGCCGCAAAAGTATAGGCACAGAGAAATTTGCACAATGTATGTTAAGTTTTTTTATTTTAATTTATTATCGCAAATTGTTTATAAAAATACAGTTCATACATACTACCGCAGAAAACATAAGAACAAAATTTCGAAACTGCGTATAATTTATGAAAAAAAAAAGTTCAACCATACTTTCCATGGATGTGCAAAAATTTAAAGAAAATTTATGGAATTTTTTAGAATTTTGCACCAAGCTTAGAAATTATATTTCTATGTTTTTTGTTGTAATATGAACTCTATTAAAAAAAAAAATTAGCGAACATAAATTAAAATAAAAAAGCGCATACATGTACATATGTACATTGTGAAAAATTCACTGTGCCTAGACTCTTGTGGTGACTGTATAAGAATACCAAATTTTTCTGTGAAGACCAAGAAATTAATTTAAATAGGCACCTACACAGATTACATTTTTGAGGCAACACCCTAACTTTACAAATCATAAACGAAGTGAAAGGATAGTAAGAACATAAATATGTATGCCAGTATGTAAAAAACGTACTAAAAGAAAATTAAAATTACATAGAAATTTTATAATTGAAAAAAAAATTCACTTAAACGGAGCGCCAACTAGACTTAAAATTAAATCGTTGTCCTGGCTATATGACGCAACGCATCCTTGTTAGCCTATTAATTTATCTAAACTTTTTATACTTTCAAATAGTTATAGTATCTAATTTGAGAGTCCACATGCAAAATTACGCTTCGCTTAGCAGGCTTTATTGGCAACTTTTATTATACACATAAGTACATACATAGGTACTAGTCGTCTCCACCACTCCCTCCAACGTTTCCACTCATTGCAACATTTCATACTTGAATGCCCAACGGCTTAAATGCCGCTGTTGACTTCTGCTAGTGCCACCACTGCCGCTGCTACAACTGCCGCTGCCGCTGCCGCTGCCGCTGCCGCTGCCTCTGCTGGCAAATAGTCGCCGTTATAGTTGCGCACGTCGACGATCTCAAATGATACTCTCATCATTGTTGCGCATTAGGCGTATAGTTGTTGTTGTATTGCCGCTACTACCACTAGCGCCACTACTACCACTTGCGCCAGCACTCCCACCGCTACCACTACGATTTCGACCACCACCACCACTACTGCCGCTTGTCAAAGTTGTCACAACAATGCTCTCATCATCATATAAATCAATATCCTCATCTTCATCATCATCATATTCCGAATTTGATGTGGAGAGTAAAGCGGTGGTCACTTGGTTGCGCATACCGCCACCAAGACCACCACCACCACCACCACCACCGCCGATTAGACCACTACTGCCACCAACAACACCACTGCTGCCACCACCCATGCGTCGAATTTGTGCACGTGGCGTTAATTTGGGTAGGAGTGGTTCACGTCCAGTGCCATTGCTACTGCCGCTTGTAGTACGTTCGCGCGTCGTCAAAACGGCGCTGTCCCAATCATCGCCGGTTGGCTCGCACAGGGACTTGGAATGACCGTGCTGATAAGTCTCCTCGGGGATAATGTCTCTGTGGTTGGGTTTGAGTAGATGAAATAATGTGTCGATTGAATTTTGTGGCAACGCGAATTTTGAGTGCAATTGAAAGAAAGATTTTAATAGAATTTTTTACATATTTTATTTTTGAGATCGAATTATTTATGTATGTATGTATGTATGTATGTATGTAAGTGAGTGTAGTTGGTAAAGAAAAGTTTTTCATTAAAAAAAAAATATTGTATGTCGTAGAATGGAAATTGTGATCAGCAAAAGTACCCAATGCATGCGCAAAAAAAAAAATTTAAGCTTCTTGAGAGTTTTTGTTTAAAGTCCAGCTTAGATTTCACAATAAGCAAAGCGACGATAGCACAAGTGAAAATAAAGCGAAATTCTTAAAATATATAATGGCAATATGTACAATAATGATTAAAAAGCAGTTTATACAAATATTTTCCAAATGTATAAATTTATTCAAACAAATCGAAAAATCAGCAAAAAAAAGCGGTGTTCTCGTAAGCATAAGTGAAAGCAGTAAAAATGTGAAATACATATTCATATACATATACATATGTATGTATATGTATTCAAAAATATTTAAAATACAATGTACGTATACACATATATAGATACATACATGATTTTGATATTTTATAGCATCAGACTAAAAGATAGTATATAATTTGTGTAGGCATGTTAGGGTGCTCCGTGTAATATAAACATCAAAATTTTGCATGGCACAGCGCTTTGCCTAGTTCTACGTACAAAATAAAGACTTCCATGAAAATTTCAAAATTTTAAAATTAATAATTTAAAAATTTTAAGCTTTAAACATATTAAAAGCAGAAAAATTTTACATATTTTGCTATAAAAAAAAATAAAAAAAACGCGAGTTGAGGTCATTTATAAAACACTTAAACATATTACAGTCTTCATATAGCATTCGTTTGAATAGTTTTCAATAATAGTTAATTTATCAGATTTAAATTTTTGATAACTCGGTAGCAACCCCTAAAAATTTTTTAAAAATGTTGAAATTTTTTGTGGAAGTCATTATTTTGCGCATAAAAGACAATTACGCGGTGTCCCATACAAGATTTAGATTTTCATATTTTTTTAAGGACCACCCTAATGTATGTGTGCAAAGACATTTGAGCGCAAGAGAAGAACAAATAAGCATAAAAACCTAAAATGAAGTTTAAAAGTAGTTTTCAAAAGCAATAAATTTAAAGTTACACTAATTAAATTGTATAAATTGATAAATAAAAAATATTCACAATCATAATTATTCGATTAATAATTTTTTTTTTGTAATTTACATAAATATATATATTTTTTTCAATACATTATTATGAATTTATTAGTTATTAATAAATAATTTTTCATTATAAATTAAGTTTATAAAATATTTTCGCAGTTGGGAAAATAAATGTTTTAATGCAGGTATGTCAGTTTNGTTAGAATAGACTGACTGACATTTAACAAACGAATTGCTTACGAGCTATGCGTACAAGAGAACAAGAAGGAAAAAGTAACGAAGAGATGGAAAGAATAAACTAGTGATGGAGAGTGTTGCCACATTTCATATATTTCCAACAGTTTGTATAATAAATTTAACTATATATTTATGTATCCAAGTATGTTTTTACGTATGTTTGTTTTTTTATACAAAAAAAGTTAGATTTTAGTTTATTTTATTATGGAATTAATTAGGTTTAGGTTCGGTTAGTGGTTCCGTTAATTAGTAGAACAAGGGGGTTACTTTAGTTCAAAACCTAAACCGAACCACTTTTTATTAAGGTATAAGTAATGTTAGTTTAGAGCAATTTTAATAGACAAATTTCCAAAACTTTTTTCTTCTTTTCTTTTGTTAACAGACTATTTTTTTTTTGATGTTTTTATATTTTTTTCGATTGTTACTGAATAAAAATAACATATATATACATAGTGTTTTTTAACCCTGGTTCAAAGACATAATAAAGCTGCTTTGGCGAACCAATGCAAAGGTTCAAAAACGATTCGAATCGCTGAACCGAAAAATATATCCGCGATTTCTGAGACTTCACTTGAGGACATTTTGTAAATTCGCGTTAGCCGTGTAGCCGCAGTGGCCGAATAGAAATACTTGAGAACTTCATAGATTTCTCATGTTTTGGTTTTTAGGATTTTTTGCGATGTTTTTGGGAATTGTTTTGTATTTCATCGGCTCTCTTCGGGGTGTTTTTTTGGTTAGGGTCTTACAAATTTCTTTTGTAATATTTATCTCTTTTTTTTTGGATTTACCTTAAGCTTGTAGAGTTTTTGGACCTTTTTGGGATTTTTTTTTTTAACTTTTTTTGGGAGCTTCGTTTTTTGTAATTTTTTCTGATTTTTTCTAGACTTTCCGATGCTTTTTCTGAATTTTCCGGATTCTTCGGCATATTTTAGAATAAGCAGGTTTTAGATCCAATAATGGTCCTTAATTATAAATTCTCTTTTTTTTTTGAATGGACAATTATCCCTTTTTTATCTTTTCAGACAGATGTCGTGTGTTTTTTAATCGAATACCTAGTTGCTACAGCTAGGGTTAATACTTTTCATTTAAAAGATTTCGTCTTTTGGACTAACTGGAATGTAACTACTTTGCTAAATTTAATTTAATTTAAAGTTAAAGGTATGTAGAAGTATAGTAAAATTAAATAGCGCTTCACATAAACAACTTATGAAAATTATAGATTAGTAATTTAGTATTTCCTAAAGCTTCCCTTCGGCAGCAGTATTTACTACTAAATATAAAATATGTATGTAATGCGATGAATTAAAATACTTGCGCTTATAACTTACTTCTCTTAACTTAAATTGGAGGAACTTTAAATTTTCATAGCCTGTTCTATGTGTAACTACATACATAGTATGTAAGTGTTTACATGTGCATACTTATGTACGTTAGGGTGCATCACCAGAAAAAGTTACGGGTTTTTTCAACGGATTTATAAAATTTGTTATAATTTAAAAATATTAAGAGCTGGACCGATTTGAAAATACCTGAAAAAATCCCAATATTTTTTAATTTTTTTTAAAACTAATGTTATTTATAAAAAACTAAATTGTTGGAGGTATTTTCAAATAGGTGAAGCTCACGCAAATATAATTATTATTATTTTCCCGAAATATTTTGGCGGCATTCTTAAGATATAATAAATTTTATATTTCCGTTGGAAAAAATAGTACCGATTTTATTTATTTTTTTTTTTTTTTATGGACATGCACCCTAGCGTACATGTATATATGTATTTACATATATGGTCGTGTTTTTTTATATATACGAGTACCTATAAATATGTATGTATGTATGATGCATGTGTGTTGCTGTTTCCATGTTTTGTTACTTTTATGTTGTAATTTTACGCTGCAAATCCTTCCGCAAATTTTATCCTATTGTACCTACATACATACATAAGTATGTATGTAAGCATGCCGAGTTGCAATGAAGTGTTCTTTGGTGCAGTATTTCTTGCTATACATTTTACCTTTGTATATGTAGCTTTTTTTTTTAACAAATATGTAAATCTATTTACATATCGTGATATTAATATAGAAAGGTCCTATCTCACATCGTCGCTGAAATGCAAAAAAACTGTAACTAACTAATTTTTTTGATTGCATAAAACAATGTGGGGACCTATAATTCGATGAAATGCATCATAATTAATCAAAAATTGAATTGTAAATATTTAGTTAGTTGCGGATTTTTGTATGTCAGCGACGATGTGAGATAGGGCCGTTCTCTATTAAGGTATAATATTTGAGTGTCCTGATCTCAAAATGTATATATACATTATTTTTCCTATATGTATGTATTGCCAAAAATATATGCACTTTTTTCGAATATGAGCTGTTTGTTAGACACGTTGGTATTGAAGAGTTATTCTGTAAAAAATGTGTGTTTATAAATATCAGGACGGTTAGCCGCAATTAAGATATATGTCAGAATATTTTATCTAATTTTCGTACTTTTCAATCTACTTTTTTATTAGTAGTCAGAAGTTTTAGAGGTTATATTAGTTTGTTGGTTCGAAAATAATTTTAATTGCATAAATTTTTTCAACAAAACTAGAGCAATCACAACTAGTTAAATACAATTGTTATTAGTTATTTTGTAATTAAATTATAACTCCAACTTTATTTATATTTATGCATTTAAACTTATTGGTTCCATGATAAATAAGTGTAAGGCTACTAATACGTGGGAAATCAGCGAGTGTCACCTTACCAAGGCATTTTCACTTGCCGTACCCTGTTGAATAAACAACGAGAGTTCTTAGGCCCGCCCCTACAAGGTTAGGCGGTCGTTCAGAGTATCATTGAAAGGAAGTTCAAAATCTCATGGATACCTTCAATGAAAATTACTATACAATAAGAAGCTAAGATGGGCTAAAAATTTGTAACTGCTCGGGGAAACCGTGAAATTAATAAGCGAACCCGTTGACAGCAAGTGGGTCAATCGTCCATGGATAAATTTCACTTGACTTATCTGCACTTTCATGACTTAAGAGGAGAGAAAGGTTATTTTCAAAAGGCAATATGAGTTGTGTTCACAGCTATGTATACATATTAAATTCATAAGAAAAAAAAAACTACTTATTCATAATGTGAATGTTATTATTAAGGCTGGAGTCCACATTTTTGACTATTCGAATAATCTGGATATTCGAATATCTGAATAAAAAATAACCGGGTATCCGAATAGGGTCTTGATATTCAGATATCCGAATCTAAAAATTGACAATCAAATAACGATGGCTTGTGTAGTATTAATGAAGTGTTCTATTATTATTTTTGCAGCTCGATAGATTCAGTAATTTTGAGAAAAATATTACGTATCCACTCAAATATTATTTAGAATATCCGGATATCTATATAACAAGATAAACGGATATTAACCGGATGTCTGAATATTCGGATAACAAACTGTACGGATATTAATAGGATATCCTGATTCTATCAGTATACGAGATAAAAATATCAATGGATAACTGGAAATTCGAGTATACAGTTAGTCCCAGCCCTAGCATTTACACGATTGCATATATATATAAATGAGCTTAAAATCATTTGAGATTTTTTTTTTAAATATTCATATAATATATATTAAATTAAATAATTTAAATAGCCTCCCTTAAACGTAAATATTTATGTATAACTACTACATTTTTAAAAGCAAACATGCATTAAATATAGCGATATGCGATTAATCGATTAAATAATTTGTTAATCATTCATAATACTGATTAATCAAAACACGTGATTAATCAGATGCTGACTAATCAGATCCGAAGTAATTACTATTTAATCATAAAAAATTAATTGAAATCTGGTTAGCTTTGCTCATATCTTTTGAGTTTGCCTTCAAAGCAAAAACATTTTTTTGTATAATGTAATATAATATTTTTCTTATTAACAAAGATAGAATGTCAAACGGGCACCTCACTACATTGATCATCAAAATGAAAAATATACATATATGTACATATGCATGCATGCGTATAATTTTTATTTCTATATAAAAAAATGAAATTATTAAAGTTTCTGATTGATCAGGTTACGAATAATCAGTTTTCTGATAAATAAAATTAATTAGATTTTGATTGAAAAAAATCCAATTAGTCAAAAATTATTATTCTTTGATTAATTAATTAATCAGGTTTCGATTAATCAGCTTGTTCGATTAATTGATTAATCGCACATCCCTAATTAAAGAGCTTTTATGAATTCAGTTATAAATATTATTTTCCTTTTACTACAATCAACTTAAGGGTACGTCCACATAGGAAGCGAATACGAAGTGTTCATACAGCAAGCGTTTTCAGAAGCGTTTTGTAGCTGAAAGTAAAGCTTTTTTGGATTTTCAATTTTATTTTTGTTTGTTTTTTTAGCTTCATGGCTCTGTTGCGAACAAAAAAATTAAAGTAATTAAATGAAAATCTATTTTTCGGGAAAGCAATTAAAACAAATTGAACAAATATTTTAACCGCTTTTCATTTGAGGTCAGTTTTGTGTTATCTTTTCGTCGGAGTACATGCAAAAAGCTCGTCTTCGCTTCGTTCAGTGTGAACACCAGCAGCTTCGATTCTCTCCGCTCAGCGCTCTGTATGTACGTACCCTTAGAATTTGATTACAATGAAGGTAACAGAGCTTGCCTTTAAAAATTTTTAAGTGCGTATTTGATGAATTTCGATGCAAAAAAGTAAGATACGTATTTAAAAAGCTTTAAACGTTAAGATTTTAAAAGTCGATTTTACACTGCCTCTGACAATGAAATAATACTGTTAAAATTGTTGGCATGCGTTAAACGATTTGAAAAAAAGTTTAAAAAATATATAATAAGTACATAAGTAGTTAAGCTATTAGAATTAAAATTTATAAATTGTTAACATATTCGTATTAATTGAAATAAACTGTTAAATACCTGCACATGTGTGTATACAAATAATTTACAAAGCCGCTTGTGAATTATTTAATTGATTTGCATACATAAATTATGTACAGCTCCGCGCTCTTTTTGTAATTTTTTTTAATAAAATACTTTACATCATTAATTTGTATGTTTACATATATTCTAAAAATATACATTTAGCTTAGGTAATGACTAAAAACTTTGCAGTTTACTTTACCACCAATGTATTTATACAGATGTTTATATATACATATGTATTAGGGTGGTCCTTAAAAGTATCAACATCTACATTTTGTTGTAAGGTCACGCATTTATTTTGTTCTACGTAGAAGCTAAAGATAAACACGAAAATTTCAAAATTAAAAAAAGTTTTAGGGGTCCCTACTAGGGTTTAAAAAAAAAATTAATTTAGTTTTGAAAATCGCAAAAATTTAACATCAATGTTGACTTTGACTAGCTATAGCCCAGCGAGTTTATGAATTTATGTGTGAATAAGTTTCAAAATAAAGGCAATTTAACAGATTTCATGTTGTGGTTTTGTGAAACTTTTGCATGTAAGAAAGTTAAAATTTTATCAAAGCCCTGTAGCGACGCTTAAATGTTTTTTTTTTTTTTAGTCTTAAGTACAAAATTTAGATTTTGATATTTTTAAGGCCCGCCCTAATATGTATGCAATTTGTATGTATAAATATGTGTTACTCAAGCTTTTATCTAAAACACAAATGCTGGCGATCTTAACAGTTACGACCGGAAGTTAAAGAAACTTCTTATTGCTTTCTCATTATATAAATTTTTAAGGTACATAAATACTACTATACATATGTATGTACACAAATATATTGTAAATTTTACTCAAGCGCATGTTAGCAACCAGTTAGCAGCTACATACTATCACTATTGTCAAATGTTGTTGTTGTTGAATTAGGTGTGGTAGCATTTGAAGAGGTTGTTGTTGTAGCAAAATAGGTAGCTGTTGTTGGAGTAGTAGTAACATTATCCTTTGTGGAGGAAGAGTTATTAGTAGCAGTAGTAGTAGCAGTTGTTATAGTTGTAAATGTAGTGGTTGTAGTTTTTGTTGTTGTTGTTGTTGTTGTTGTTGTTGTTGTTGTGGTAGCAGTAGCGTTATCGATACTTTTATTAACTAAACTGGAAATAGTACAATTACTTATTGGTGTAGTCGCTGTGCTAGTCGTATTAATTGTTCCAGTAGTTGGAGTTGTATTCGTTATAGTGGAATTAGTAGTAGTAGTAGTAGTAGTAGTAGTAGTAGGAGTACTAATAGTAGTTTTATTAGTTGGTGTTGTTGCAGTAGTATTACTATTACTAGTATTAGTTGTGGTAGGATATGCAGTTGCTATGTCTTTGAATGTTGAATTAAATTGAAAAACTTTACTGGGTCTGCGTCCAGTCACAATAAGTCTGCAAATACAATACAATACATACCAAACAACACACACACAAAAGTACTGTTATTTATTGCAATACCTACGTATGCTTTTGTATTAAATACTAAGTTGGGTTATTGAAAACAATGTGAAAATTCAAAGTTTATTATTTTGGTTATTTTTTTCGCAAAGAGAAATTAATTGCCACCAAGTCTTTTTGTGGAGTGAATGCAAAAATGTATGCAGAAATTATTTATGTATATAAATATGTATGTATGCGCGGTGGTTGCGGTGTATATGTGGCACATGTGCAGGTTCAAAGATGTAAACTAAGCGTGTATTGTAATTAAAAAAAAAAGTCTCTTTAATAAGTGAAAACACTTGTAAGTCACTAACGTAAACGGTAAGTTGAATATTTATGTCCAATATATGTATAAATATCACGCAAAATATCAATACAAATAAATTGAACAAAAATGCAGAATTGAAAAGTTAAAATTGGGGTGGAACACACATTAGAACACATTTTTACGAATACCAAATAAAAATGATTAAGTACGTATTTATACATCGATACTTATGTACATATGCCTATGAATAGGTACTTAATATTACTGAAAGTCGATATGGCAAATTTGATGCACAGTTCAACAGTTCTCCTCTAAACAAAAGAAGTGCATCAAAATTGCCAAAGCGAAAAATGCTAACATACTCCCTCTGGTAAATAACCGATTTTAATAAAATAATGTAAAAAGGCAACCCCTCCGTTCGGCCAAAAAAACAAAAAAATGTTGTTTGTGGATCCCACGCGCGATTGCAGTGAAACTTTTTCCTATTATCACCCGTATAGCTCACTATATTTTTCTGCATCGGAATCTCAATGTCAATTTGAACCTTTATTCTAATCTTAAACTTATTTTTTACTCTAATCTTAATTTTAATTTTAATCTTAATTTTACTCTTATACTTAACCTTAATTTTAATGCTATTCTTAATTTTTTATTTTAATTTAAATCTATCTTTTTTTATTTAATCCTAATATTAATCTTAATCTTATTATTAATTTTAATCTTAATTTTAATCTCTACCGTAATATTAATTTTAATCTTAATCTAAATTAAAATCTTAATCTTAACTTTTATTGTAAGCTTAACTTATACTTCTTTCTTTGTTAATTATAATTTTAATTTTAATCTCAATCTTAATCTTTATTTTAAAAAATAATCCCAATCTTGATCTTAATATTAATCTTAGTCGTAACATTTATCTTAATTAAATCTTAATCTTAATCTTAAGTTTCATCTTAATCTTAATACTAATCTTATCATAATTTATCATAATTTTGTTATAATTTTAATCTTAATCTTAATTTTAATCTAAGCCTTAATTTTAATATTAATCTTAGTTTTACTGGAGTTTGGAATCATAGCTCAGAGATCGTGTTCTCTTTTTCGTTACTTTGATGTTTGCATTTACACCGAACCGAACGCAAAGAAGTTTCGCTAAAAATATTTTTTTTTTCTAAATTGTTTTGCGGGGTAGTTTAGCATCGAGCGGCGTTATTGAGCTGACGTCCGCAGACTCGCTTATAAAAAAATGTGTGACTCAGTAACTGTGATCGAAAAAAGAAACTCGCCTTTAACCCTTAAAAGTAATAAAAAAAACGTAACAACAAAAATGTTTGATTGAAAATGAATTTACAAATTGACAAGAGGATGGAAAATGATAGAAAAAATACACTGTGGAACAAAAATGAACTTTGGAAAAAGCCTATAGTGCACATATACTAGGTTTCAGAGCCTCTTTAATCTTTCATATTTAAGCCGTCTTACTTCAATCCTACGGTTTAATTTAGGAAAGTATGAAATTTGCGTTTAAATATTACATATAGGAATATATAGAAATATGTACATATGTATATACATACATACATAGTAAGATAAAATATATGTATTTAACTATGTAAGTATGTATTTAAATTTCTAGTTAAATCATTAAGTGATATACAACTTGTCGGTTGATTTAATGGATATCTACATAAACATTTATCTAAAGTTTATTTTTTTACTAACGTTAACCCAACAAACCAAATATACAAGTATTTACATATATGTGAATTAGACGAGCAAATAGATGTATTTACTAAACAACAATAAGTATGCAGCTTAAATCATGTTATTAGTAGTTTATGAAACAAAAATCAAAATTTTTTATTGCGTGTTAAAAGTGTTGACAAATGTGGCAAATCTAAGTAAACAAGAAAACACTAATGTCGATTCAGTTACTGCGTACTTACCCACTTAACTCCAACATTGAGCCGCGGCGTACATTGCGTCGATGGCTGGCCGTAACCGGGAAGGGGCCAGCATGAGCCATGTCACCAATATTTACGCCGATGCTGTTGTTGCCGCCTGATGAGGCAACTGAAATCGATTGCGAACGCTTATCAAGGCGGGGATTTGAATGTGGCGGCTGTATCAATGGCATCATTGGCAAACCACTAATCAAAGCGTTCGCCAGTGTGGGATCAGAGCCACGTGCTGAACCAAGACTGTCTAAGGGATCAAATAGGCTGCTGCCACCCTTCGAACCGCAACTCTCACGCCGGAATAAACCTATGACAGACTTGGGCTGTTTAGGTTTATTGATACCACCTTTTTTTTTTAGTGTTAAATTGTAGTAGGTTTGGTTGTTGTTGTTGTTGATGATAGGTGCAAGCGAATTGATTTTTTGTTGTTTTTTTTTTTAATTTACATGATATTTCGAAAGTTACCAGATGTGGATGTTTGAGTGTTAAGTAATTTTTTGGTTTTATTTATTTGTTTATTTTTATTTATTATTTTATTTTAGTTTTGTTAAGGTGTTAAGTTGCAAAACAGAACAAGTCAAAGGTTGACAGTTGCATTGTTTTTTTTTTGTTTTTTTTTTATTTGCACAAACACATTCAACGCAGTTACGTGTGGAAGAGAAGAAACATAGAGGAAATTGGAAAAAAAGGAAAAAAGGAAGAAAAAAATCAAACACAATTTTAGCAGGTGTAGGTGTTTCGTACAAATTTTGACTATTCGTGCTATATAGAACTAATCATAAACTAAATAATTTAAAACTACAATTTAGCGATCATCGTGTATATGTATGTACGAATGCTTGAAAGTACGAGGTGGACATAAATTTTAGTACATAAGAAAAGTGGACATAACTTTTTGGCTATTTAAAAGCTGAACATTAATTTTTTGTCCCTAAAAACTGGACATAAGTTTTTAGTTATTTTATAAATTGGTACATTAAAAGCTGGACAGACTTTTTTTGCATATTTAAAAACTAGACAACATTTTTTTCTATAAGAAACTGGACATAAACTTCCGATCATATAACAGCTCAACCAAAATTTTTCAACAAAAAAACTAAATATATATACACTTTTGGTCGTTACCAACTGGGCATACATTTTGGTAATTTAAAAACCGAGAAGGAGTTTTTTCACTCACTTAAAAGTGGACATACATTTTTGGTCAATAAAACTGTTGACTTGCTAAAAGCTGGAATCTAAGAGAGTATGTCCAGTTTTTGAGTTATCAAAATTTATGATGAGTTGATATGTAAATGACCAAAAACTTAAGTTAAGATTTTATGGATAACAATTTATGTTCAATAGTTAAATGAGCAAAAGCCAAGTTTTTTTTTATGGACAAAAACTTATGTCCAACTTCTTATGTACAAAAAATTATGTAAAGTTTTTACTTTCAAGCGATCATAAGTTTATAAAAATTTTCCAATATTTTATAAAGCTATCAAATTAAGGGTAAGGGGTTTAGTTAGGGTGTTAGTTTACATAGCAAATAAAATGTGCAAACAAAAAATATACAACTAAAAATGGCTTAACAACGGTAATACGTACATTGGTGGGCGTCAAAAAAAGATCCTCCTCAGAGAAAAAAGCACTTTCAATATTTTCTGGTCTGTCTAACGGACATATATATATATATATCACACTGTAGTATCCCCTGCCTAGTTTTTCTGAGGTTTTAAGTTTACGGGGCAATTCTGGCTAATAAAGTTGAAAGTCGTTTGCCAATTTTCATGGTGAATAGCTCTTTTGGAAGAGAGCATGTTCCTAATGGAGATGTACAGCCGCAATGGCCGAGTGTGCATTGGCGTGCCATTCGAGAGATTTGATTATGAAATCCTTGAGCAGCGATTTTTTAAATATACTTTTTTTAACTTAACTTTCTTTTAATTTTATTTATTTTTTTAATTAAAAAATATATATTTTTTTCATTTCATTAAATTTTTATAAATTTATTTTATGTATTTTCTCCTCTGTTAATTTCTATTTTCCTTTTGAATGTCATTAATTAATAACCTTTTAATATTTAGGGCCGTTTTCTGAAGAAAGCTTTAACTTTAAAGCTCACTTTATATTTAAAGGTTGGATTAAAAATAAAGTTATGTCTAGAGTCTATTATCGAGTTTGACGTATGTGTGCTTCTTGGCTGTAAACCAATTTAAGATCGATAATAAAATGCTTTACTTTAGACACAATCAAAAATTTTAATGCAACCTTTAAATACAGAGGGAGCTTTAAAGTTACAGGTTACTTGAGAAAAGGGCCCTTAGATTTTAATATTTTAAAAAGAATTTTTTTTTGTAATTTAGTTTAATTTTTCGATTCTATTGTTTAAAAACAAAAAATACTTTTAAGATTTCATTTAATTTGAAATTATTATTTTTTCGTTTGCACGTTTTTAGTTTTCTAATTTAATCTAATTTTTAGATACTTAGATATTTTGTGTATTTTTTTCTTGTTTGTTAGTTTTTTCTTTTTAAATACAATTATTATTTTTTTATTTTTAAGTTTTTGCGTTTTAAAAAGAAAGGTTTTTTTAATTACATCTAATTATTAGAAACTTATTTAATTTTTTTCTTTTTTTCATTCCTTTTTTGTTTCGTTTTCGAATTTAATTCTCTTTAAATATTTAGATGTTTTGTGTTAAAAAGAGAAATATCTTTTTATTTCGTTGAACTTTTATTATTTATTATTTTTTTTAAATTCATATATTTTTTCTTTTTAAGTAAAGTTTTGTTTTAATTTTCATATTTTACTGTTTTAAAGAGGAAAGTATATTTTTTTTATTTAATTTAATTTTTAGAAACTTATTTATTTTGTTTCTTTTTTCTTTTCTTTTTTGTTTCTTTTTCTAATTTAATTTTTTTAAGGAAATATTTTTCTTTAATTTCATTTAATTTTTAGGAACTTATTAATTTTTTTAAATCAATGCTTTTAAATTAAGGAATTTTTTATTTTTTAAATTAAATTTTCTTTTAATTTTTAGATTTTATGGTTTTAAAAAGTTTTTTTTTTTTAATTTCATTTAATTTTTAGAAAATTCATCATAAAACACAAACAGAATAACGCTAAGACCTCCTCGTTAGTAAATCATTCAATAAGTCTATCGAAAGACAAAAGAAGCTTCCAAGAAAGTTGCAAGAATTGCCTTGTTAATCCGAAATTTTATTGACGATTGACAACCACCGATATGGTTCATCGTTCCTAGTCGCTCTGCAAGAGAAGAGTGTGGAATGACGAACGATGTCAAAAGCCTTGATAAGTCCAATGATACTAAGGCAATTCTTTCACAGGGACAGTTACTATTAAAATGCCGAGTTATCTGAGTATTTATGGCGTTAAGTGCTGTCGTGACACTGTACACTTTACGGATACCATGCTGATGCTTCGCAGGGGTCAGGTGGTACTTGAAGTACGAGAGTAGCAAGGCCTTAGACCGCAATATAGAGGTTTTCGGTTTATTTCTGGGATTTAATGATGCAGGACTTAAAAACTTAACGGACTTAAATGCCGCCAAATATATACTAAGCAGATAATTGAACAATTTAATATTAGCTCGGGTAATTCAAGCATATAAATACATATTGATTTTACTACAATTGCATATTTAAATAATCGTTTATATAATTTTTATCATTGTCCAAATATATACATCATTTTAGATATCAAGCACCCTAGGACTTAACTTAAACAACTATCCAAAATCATGCCAGCTAAGCGTACAACTTTTTTCTATGTGCACATACTTTTTCCACATACATAAATTTCATATAATTTTTAAGTAATATTCTAAAGTATGCTAAATTGATTGCACATTTTAAAAATCTTACCTAAAAATGTGGCACTGGGTGAGTTGTATGCCAGATACTCCTTATTTGAAGCCCAGGCGGGAAACTCGTTTTGTTGCACAGCATCTGACAACTCATCACCCTGTCGCTTCCAGGGTAGCTGCGACTCGGTGGCGGTGGGTGTTGCCACACGGCGTTCACCATCTGAATCACGTGAGATATTGTGATCTTCCTCAGGTATGGGATTTTCAGCAACTAATTTAAAGAGGTATTGTAAAATGTAATTAAAATTAAAAAAGTTACTCCATGAACTCTGTGTTTTTTTCTGACTAAGGTGGCTAAGCATATACAAGTACAGATATTTGTTAAATTAGGTAAGCTTATTGAATTAAGGCGGCGGAAGGCTGTGCGCATGCAAGATGGGCGACAAGAGACCNTTTTTTTTTTTTTTTTTTTTTTTTTTTTTTTTTTTTTTTGTGAAAATGTTGAGTAGTAAATTGTAGTTGTGGATCTCTTGTAACCCATCAATAAAATGTTAGTGTGTAGTTGCATGTAGTTAACTTTGACATTATTGCAAAGCAAAGTAAAACGTTTGGGAATATTTTGTAAATAAATAAATTTCAAAACCCAAAAACATAAGTTTAAAATAGCTTAAAAACATAGCCATGCACAAAAATGCCATGCTCGCAATAATCGATGTGTTTCGTATTTTATTGGTTAAAACCGATTGGGCTCTATTCGGGTGTATGTATGCAAATGCAATTTGTAAATGAAATTTTCTTTCACTGCAAAAAAAAACTCGTAATAAGTCACAAAATTTTGGTGTATGCTTGAGACTTTTTGGATTTATAAATATTTAAATAATGCATTTCATACAATTTGGCAACACTGATTTATGTTTTTCTTCTAATGCAATTATTCATGTATCTAAACTGGAATGCACGACTATTTATGCGTAGTATGGCAACAATGAAGGTTAGGTGGAGGAATGGGGTTGTAAAATGCGGTACCAAAAAAAAAACAAAATGCTTTCTACAGTCTAAGTCAATAATGACTTATGGTTTTATATCTCAAAGATTTTAGTCTTCATCGTTCGTCTCGAATTCGGATAGATCAACTTTTTTTTATCTAAATTATTTAAAAAAAAAGCCTGGACATTTTTACAGAATTTTTATTGACTCAAAACAAAAGACTTAAGCAACAAACCTGCAGACGAAACTACATGCATTTGCACTATATATGGCATGGCATTGATTATCAAAGAAGCCTTCGATTTAAAACACACAAAAATGCACTAACCATCCAGCTGGATGCTTTAATATGGATGGCAGTTAAAATGATGGACCTAACAAAGTGCATACGCACATACATAGTGAGGCCGCTAAATGCCTACTAATTTTATGAAAAAAAAGAATACAATTGGGAAAATGGGCTTATTGGTGTGAGAAGTTATGAATAAAGTGTAATCTAAGGCACTAAATGTGAGTAAATTTTAAATAATTATTCAAGCGATATATGAATTGGCTCGTATGAAAGCACTACTTTAAAGACCCATTGATTTTCACAGAATAACTATTCTAAAATAGCCGCTAGTTATTATTAAAATATGATATTTTTTTTCATGCCCAATGGCAAAAATTTAAAACATTAAAGTGGATATGCTGAAGTTCTATAAATTAGCTGTATACCAGGGGAAAGCAATTTTGATACATATGTTTAGAAATGCATACAAATTCTTAAGTCGAGTTTCCACTTGCATTTAAATGACGAAACATTTTATATCACTAAAAAATGGCATGTGGAAAGAGTTTTATGAATTTCGTTTTTAATTTGTCATTCAAGTTTTTCCTCATTTAATACACAGTGGAGATAAGGCATTAGTAACTAAACGATACTGTCATAAATTAAATAGGAGGTTTAGCCAATTATTGCAAATTGTTTGACTTTAGAAAGTGTACCTTTTTCTTTTTGGAAATATGTATTTGCCAAACCAAGTCCAATTGACTAATGGTTTTAATCGACCATTCTAGATTTTTTTCGTCAGTACTTTCTTAACATGTAACGAAATTTCTACCAAAGCGAAAGAAATTAATTTTTTTCGAAAGTTCAAGATTTCACAATTTTCCGGATTTTACAAGTTCATATTTTGAATATCTCAGAAACTATTATAGTTACTAAAATGGCTATGGTATCGTTTTAAAGGTGATTCCGAAAATTCCAAAAAATGACAGAACTTCGAAATTAAAAAAAAAAAATCATAAAAGTAATTAATTAATTAAATTAAATAATGAACTTAAAACAACCTGAAATTTCCAAGGGTTTTTATATAAATATATATTAAATTTTTAGCTTACAAAAAATTCCAGACTTTAAGGGCCAATTGCAGATGAAAATTTAAATGGCATTTAAGATTAATTTTGAATTTTTATATAAATACCATTTAACTTTCGTTGGGTTCCAAATCAGCTTTGTTTAAATATGTCAAACAAGTATCAACACTAGGGTGGTTCAAAATAAGCCAATATTGGCAATTTAAGTGCAGTTTAAATAAATGATCTGAAAATAAATTTTTGAAATTAATTAACCACCTCTACTTAAACAGCTCATCTGAAATTGTGCCTAAGCTTCGAGTTTCACCAGCATTTAATTGAAAAATGATTTTTTTCCTTTCTGTCAGTTTTCACAATAAATTAAAAAAAAATGATTTTGCACTTAAATAGCTTCCATAAAACTGGCTATAAATTTAAACAAAATTTAAATTAAATAAAAACTGTTCAACATAACTTTTTTTAGAAGTTGCAAAAGTATATTGCTTTTCGAAATTCAAAAATGTATATAAAGGAATTAAAAAAAACCCCCTTCTTGAAATTTTAAGTAGGAAGCATTGTATAAACAATTTAGCCAAAAATTTTTAAAAGATTCGTTTTAAGATTTTTTTAATTCAAAATTTTGTAACTTTTTAATTTTAAAAATTTTTTTTTTAATTTAAAAATTTTTTTTATTATTTCTTTATAGCCCTAAATATCGCTTTTAAAATGAGACCAGAACTATTTTTGTAACAACATATAATAGTTTTCGAGATATTCATAAAATAAACTTG
Organism: Rhagoletis zephyria; assembly: GCF_001687245.7. Taxonomy (NCBI): domain Eukaryota; kingdom Metazoa; phylum Arthropoda; class Insecta; order Diptera; family Tephritidae; genus Rhagoletis; species Rhagoletis zephyria. The sequence goes on along the minus strand of NW_016157262.1, from coordinate 221,029 downwards.
CAAAATCCCGGAAATTGTGAGATTTAGAATTTTGCATAACTTTTGAAAAAAATTTATTTTTTTCTTCGGCAGGAATTCGTTATATGATAAAAGAAACGTTTTGGGCAATAATCATCCAATTAAAAAAAATTTTTAATTCTAAGCATTTGGTTGATTAGACATTGATTGATCAGCATGTAGTAGTTAAATTAGTTATGAATGTATGTATAGTATGTTTGTTAGCACCGGTGATGAGGAATACTAACCGCTACCGATGAGTATACATTAATGCGTATGCAACTATTGAAATCGTTTTTTTCTAAGTTCGATTTGATGGCATGATTTTCTTTTTTAATTACAGCAAACATGGATTTTCTGTTTAACTAACTATAACTAATTACAGTAAACTCAAATATTTAGATCGCGGAAAACAAAACACAGATTGCTGCTAAATATTTGCGTCTAAAGCGAGAAAGTACGTTAATTGGATGAGCGTGGTATAAATTTACAATAAAATACACAATTAAATGAGATAAATGAACGAAAATTTGGTACTGAACGAATAAATGTTTTAGAAAAAATACAAAGCCAAATAATTGGTTTTAGAACAAGAAATTTTATAGAAAAATAATTTTTTTTTTTTTGAGATTTTTTATTTTTTTTTTTCAAATGCAGCCATCAACGCTAAACGCCTTAGAGCAACAGATTACACCGACGACGAGTGAGTGCAATTAGTTGATACTTAAATACATAGTTTTGGCGCATTTTTCGAAAACATTTTCATTTCTTGGCATTAAATTCGCAATGGCAATGATGCGCGATGATGTAACATCGTGTGTGAAAGCTACTAAATACATATTCTTCTTTGTATTTGTTGTTGCTTGTGGTGGGTTATAATAGTATACAAGTAGCTGTATGTATGTAGGATGTTTGAAAGCCTTTACCAATGCACTGGTAGGAACGATCCCGTCGCCATGGCAATATCGATTCGGCCGCTGTCGGGCCCATATCGGGCGTTAATAATTTCTCAGGGCTGCCGTTTTCACTTTTCGGTGCGGAGTAGTGTTGGACGATGCGCGCCTTTGATGCATCGAAACCGGGTAAATTCTGTATGTGTGCTATAAGGGAGTTATTATTGGCACGATCCGAGTCCGCTGCATGGTTTTGTATTTTTTTGTTAAATTTTTATTTATTTTTTTTATAGTTTTGTGGTGCGTATGTATTTTTAAGTTCCATTGTTGTTGGGCATTTATATTGTTGGTGTATACATACATAGTGTTTTTTTTTTGAGTTCACCAGCAAAGTTTGTTTTTATTATTGCGTGTTTGTGTATGCATGTGTGTGTATATTAGAGATGTTTGTTTGTTGTTTCCAATTAGAGTTTTTATATTTACAATGGGTTTTCGAACATTCCAATTTGTTGAAGAATTTTATTAATTTTTTTTTTGAATAGCGCATGGTAGCAATTAGAACCCGTTTTTTTTATAAATTTTTTTTTAGATACAAATGAAAAATATAGAGAAGTGTTCGTGAAAAAAGAATATTTTTGTTAGCTTTTTAATATATCGTTATTGTTTTTTTTTTTTTTTTTTGAGAACTTAGTGGGAAATTAGAAAATAATACAAAACTGCAATAAATTATATAAAAACAAACCACATCCAGATTTATGCAAAAGCAAGTAGTAAATTTTAAATCTTTTTGTATTAATTATTTTACATAATTCCTGTAAAAAGTTACAACACTTCAAGACGCGACTATCCGAAACTTCATAATACGTAAAGAAATTTCCTTGAAATCCACTCATATAAAAGAAAACAAATATAAGTACCGGGGTGTTTTTCCCGATTTCAAACCTTGAAATAATTGAACCGAGTTTGGTAGAAATGGATAAAACCCTTACCGAGATAAACATATGTATGTAAGTGGGCGGTGCTACGTCCATTTTCCAAAAATCTATAGTAATCTTACTTCTTTTTAATAGATTATCGTAATTATTACCTTGAAGAAAATTAGCGTCGTTCGATATCGAAATAGCGTAGTTTTCGTATATATGAAATTTACCGCTATATATATGTGTGCTTAATTTTAGTCCGACTTCAAAAAGTTTCAATACATCACTTTTCTGCACCAAGGGAAATAACTGTACGGAGTTTTGTAGAAATTAATCGGAGCGGTGCCGCTCCCATTTTCCAAAATTTTTTTGATAATCTCATTTAGCCCCCACCGGACTGGGTGATGGCCAAAAGCCTTATAAACCGGCAATAAGTTCACCGGGCACTGGCATCAGTACACTGCTGCTGAAGCAGGACGTAAGCTCCTACTTCCACCCCACAGGCCCGGGCTGTCTTTATCCCGCAGGCAGGCAAGATAGATTACTCGCTTGCTAATCATTCAGGCCGATAGGTTTCGCCTCCCTTATGCTGAAAGCAATGGAGAAAATTATCGACCAAGACAGAAGGTACCCTGTACTGCCGTACAAAAGCCACATTCTATAAGTCACTCAATATGCCCGTGCTAGTCTGCATAGACAATGAAAATTAAAAAAAAAAAACGAAGGCCTCGTCTGCGGTGGAAACACCAAGTGGAGAATTTAACTTGGATTAACTTGTCATTTTCAATTGGCATCAGCTGGCACATAAGAGAAACGAGTGACTACGGATGGGTTGGTAGAAACGATGCTATGCAATAGTGATAAAACAAGCTATAAATCATATTGAGTGGTTATTGTAAGTCAGTGATTGATCACTTTTTTTCTATATAATAATAATAATAATATTTGATCGAAGGGAGTCAGAGTGTGGACGAAAATAAATAAAAGCGGGTGCAACTAAAAAGCGTACGTTAAGCGATAGCGCATGTAAGGCATGGATTATAGCAATTGAATTGTTTTTTGTGTGCACTGCGACCTAGTGATCTATTAGGGGTATTCTCCAAATCTTGCAAAGCCATTGCACGCAGCACGGATTGCATGGATGGCATAAATTGCAAACACACAACAACAAAATACATGGGAAATAACATTTCCTATCGCTGCAAAATATGCAACGTCGAAACCCATGTATATATTTTGCAGAAATAGCATAGCAAGATAAATGCGACCCTGTGCTAGTTGTTTTGTTGTTGGAATTGCTACATATTTCTCTCACTCCTCTCATCTCGCTCATTTAATTTTTTTTGTGCTGTATCTTGTTATTGTATTTGATACATAATTTCGCTGCTTGCTACCCATACATGCTACCACTTTGCATTGGGGTGCTCTCGTACTCTTCCAAATTTGGAATAGTATTTTTGCATTTCGTGCAATCCGTGCATCATGCAAGACTTCGAGAATACCCCTATTGTATCCTGTACTATTCACAATGCTTCCTCCAGACCCACTTCGATCCCTCAAATGTAACAGTAGTACTTTCGGGGGTAGTTAGTGAATGTGCTCAAGCTGTGGTCACATCGAGCCTAGATTTCTATCACGTTTTCTGTATATGGCGTCACACTCGGTGAGAATATGTAGTGGTATCTCACTGGCAAGTCGTAAAGCAAACAGAGATCATTTGGGTTTGCAATATACAGTAAGGACACCTGTTTGTATTCTAAATGTATCCTTTGGGAGCTTAAATAAGTTTGGAATCTCTTATTGTTGCACCCTCTCAGCAGACTCTTTGCCTGGCACAGTCCTACTGAGCCACGCCAGTTTAGTTACCTTTGTACGCTCCAGGTTACTTTGTTGCAGGAATTTGTTCTAAATCTGATCTCAAAGATTATGATATGTCTATGTCATATCTAGGAAGTAGCGCTAGAGAGAGCGACTACCGTGGTCTTTCCATGTTGCTGGGGATATGGCTTTTTCTTTTCCAAATGGATTGCCATCCTGGTGACAAGCAACTAGAAAGTTTGCCATTACGATTCCACAACTCGTGCAACCTAATGCCATTTGGCGGCTTTAAAGAATTCCATTACGTCATGCAATGGTTTTCCGAGTATCTTTAGCCACATCCATGTGAGGACTGAACACTCGGACAGGAAGTGTTCGACTGTCTCTTTTGAACCCGGGTCCTCGCAACTGCGACAGAATGGATTGAAGGGAAGTATTTCCGCATGCACTCGAACGGGCCGGTGCCCTGTATACACCGAAGAAAATTCGTAGGCATTTTCTTTACTCATTCCTAAGAGAGCTTTGAATTTAAGTGGGTTGTAAGATACCCACAAGTAACGGGTAGTCCTGTAAGATCCTATGCGGTTCTACTTCTGCTTGGTCTTCGAGTGATAGATTTCTTAATATCCATCAGCAAGGCGCTGATGTCCACTGCGTGGGACACATTCAGTGCGGAGCCGCTCCTTGCTAGTTCGTCCGCTGCCTCGTTTCCATTCCTATGTCCCGGGACCCATATTAGGTAATTTCTTATTGATTAGAAGTATAGGCCAACTCTCTTAGTTATCCACTAGCTGAGATCTAACAGAGATAAAGAGAGTGCCCGAATGACCACTTGGCTATCCGAGAAGATATTCACCTGCGTTCTCGCGGGTGCATTCTTTGTGATGTATGGTAGGCGAAAGGATAACTATATATAGGTTATATGGCTCAATGGAAAGCCCTGCACCAACCCCGCATTCCATCTGTGACCCATCCGTGAATGGGCAACGCGAATGGTCTTTCCTTCCAGAACCCCACGTAGTCTGATGGCGCTGTTAGCAGCTGAGTTTTTGATAAATATATCTATGGGTAATAAGTCAAGAAAGACGTTCAAAACATTCTTCGGGCAGGATCACATTGCACCTGTTACGCCAGCGGCTGCTGACCTTTGAATTCCGCTTAGCTTTTTAACTACATAATCCTTAGTATGGGCTGACCACCGGACCAGCCCTCGGTAAGAGATTATGGGTCAGATTATAGCTGTGCACATCCAGTGCACAATTCTAGGTTTCAAATCCCATCTGTTGCCCAACATTCTCTTGGCTGCATAGAGAGCCACTGTGGCCTTCTTTGCACACTCTTCAATGTTTGGTTTCCAGTTAATTTTGGGGTCCAGAATAATTTCAAGTTATTTCACCTTGTTTTACAGATCCAGTTCAGTTCCTTGGAACCTTGGTTTAGTAAAATCAGGGTGTACGCTAAGAGAACAGTTTATGGCCCAGGAATCTACCGTCTTTAGAGTCTTTTCCATAATTTCACCGAAGAAAACTGACCCCATACCAGTACCGCTACATCGTCGGCGTAAGCCACCGCCGTGATTCTCTGACAGTCTAGCTTTACCAGTAGTTTATTCAAGACAATGAGCCATAGGAACGGTGCATATACGGCCCTGCTTTGGTACCCCAATACGGCGTGTATTAATCTGTTCCTTACATTCGGCAAAATGTCAGCCAAATATATTTCCCCCAACACATTATTTGGTAACTATAACCAAATTATGTGTTGAGAACAACATATTCAGGTGAATGACTCTTTTCTCAGTGTAGCAGAGACACTATTTAAGTCCAGACACCGTGATCAACCACTGTACCTATAAGTGCCTCATCAATGGAAACTACACTGACATTATTAAAGACCCCCTCGATCTATCTATAAAGGACGCCAACGTAAATTGTTTATAGCCTGATCTATGGCTATATGAAGAGGCTCAAGTTCGAGCTTGATGAGCGATTGCCTCACCGTGGCTAGGGTAGTTTTTGAAACCCAAGCTACCGCTGCATAAATCACTAATTGTTGTACTGGCAAGCCATTTTAGGATTTTCGTGGCCTTGGAGATAAGCATCCAAATATTTCTCACATAGAAGTTTGATGTCCAGATGTTTAGAATTATGCATGCCTTTTTGAAAAGTTTTTGAAAGTCTAATCATTTACCATTAAAAAAATAAATAGCTCATTTACAATTTGGATATGGTTTGTTTATAACTAAAATTTATAGTGTCAATAATTTGGCAAAACAAATTGCATACTCGTTTAAATTATAAACTTATTTTCATGAATTCCTAATCTTACACAACTACTTATTGCTCAATAAAAATATGCACATAACTACATATGTAGGTATGTAGAAACAACCTCTGTGAAAACCAACAATAACGACGATTATATACTAAAAATTTTGACTGTGTATGCGAAGAATACTTTGTACTAAGGGCCGAAATGATGTAGCGGGTTATAGCGGGAACTTTCACAGAGCTTAATTTATGTAAATACGAACCTAACTGTATTACTTGGTAGGGCAAAAATTTTAACGCAAATAAAAATGGCATTTTTGTGGTTATAAAATAAATACTTAGCAAACAAAAAATACTTAGCAAATTAATATTCAACAAACCAAAGTTGAAAGATTTTGTTATTAATTTTATAGGTGGATTTTTGAATACATAAATTTTTTTTTTTTTTGCATGTATTATTGTTTTCATTCAAAATTAGTAAAATATGTGTTTAGAGCTTTTTTTTAGTAAAAACAAAAGACAAAAACAAACGAAAAAAAGGCAAAATTAAGTGAAAGAGGTAAAACATACTCTTGAACAAAAAAAAAAAAACGCAACAATTGGTCTTGAATTTGGATAAAAGTTCAATACAGTTATAAGTAGTAGAGTATTAGCGCGTAAACTTTAGATTTTAGCTGTAGTATAGAGGGTACATAAATATTTGTGACAAAAAATTTAGACCATCAAATTGCCACATACACACACACATACAACAGCTGCTGACCAAAACTGCCCAGCCAGCACTTACATATATTAATATAAGGCTAATTAGCCTGGATTTTGAGCCTGTGCATGTGTGCGTGTACACTAGCAAATACTTTGAATTACTGATAAAATATACATATGTAGTATGTATTTTACAAAACTATTTTTTTTAAGGTAACAAAAAATTATACCAAACAATTTATATGTATGTATGTTTGTAGTACATTCATTGTGTAAATGTCAGTAATCAAGTACATATGTATGTATGTATGGATGTAAGTATATAGATCAACGTATGAATGACAAGTTTGTACATGTCTACTTACGTGAAGATTTCGCCGTAAATGTTAAGCCATCATCCCAATCATCGCCGCTCACAACTGTCACCTCGTTCAGTTTGGCCAGATTTTCTTCTCCTGATTCATTGAGAACATCATTAATATAATCTTTTTTTTTTGACATGAATTATTATTCATATATGATTTTATGTGGTTTAATGTGTTAATGTGTGTGTTTTTATGCCAAAGGGAATAAGTTAGATAAGAGAAAAAAGAGAATCCGAAAAAATCCGCCAATGTGTGTGTGCAAGCAATAGAAAAGTAAATGCAAGAATAGAAAATTATCGCCAATATGTTGTAGTTGGGTTAAATAATTTAGAAAATAGCCAATTAACTATGCTAATCATGTTTTTGAAATTTTAATAAAAAAATACACAAAATAATAAATTTATTCGGGTAGGGAAAACACTACTGATGATAAGAATCGTATTTAGTCTGTTCGATAAGTTTTACTACAATGACAATTATCTAGCAAGAATAATAAGCGATGATTTTCTCTCAGGTAGAATAATATACAAAACAAGTAAGACAAGTGCTCGAAGTTCTGATCACTTTTGGTATACTTTTTCATGGGCCTATCTCTTCTTCTTTTTGTACTTACAAAAATCGTAGTAAAGTTATTTTTCATATTCATGAAAGGTACATATGTATAAAAATATGCGAACACAAAGTCTATCTGTATCACTTTGCGCTCTCAAATTCCTCTACTTTACAAGTTTTTTGCACACGCGAACTCCGAAGCCTGATAATTTTTTATAATTACATCGAAATAGACTTATTATACAAAATTATATTAATTATTTAACATAGTTAATGGTAAATGCCATCTCAAAATATAATCAATATAGCCTTGAGTTTATAGATTCTTTTGAAAATAAGAAAGCAATTTTCAATACATAGATTTGAAATTATGTTAGGCAGCGTGCTCAAATACTTTTTTCATCTGTGTGATCCTGTGCTTTTTCGTATGTATGTATTAGGAATGTTAATCCCGGGATCCCGGTATCCCTGATCTTTTTAAGGTCTCGAAAATCCCCGGAATCCTTTGCAAGTAATTCCGGGATTTTCGGGATTTGTAATTTGCACTGATGACAATAATAGAAACTCCTTTTCTTGACCAGTATTGGCTATATTTCTTTTTTTATTTAATAATTATTAATATTTTTTATAAATGTCTAGCCATCCCGAAAATCCCGGGATCGGAAATGGCCGAAAAATTAACATCCCTAGTATGTATGTATCTACAAAATGATGGATTCATTCGAAATAAAGAATAATTTTCAACCTATAAATACTAAATTTAGAACGTATATTACTTAAAAGGAAAGAAATAATTCCACAAAAACCCACATTGGGAAACTATTTGCTCTAGATTTCAAGCAGAGCTAAAATAAACTACAGACTGGTGTGTTGAAAAGGGATTCTGATTTAAAAGGAGGCCTGCTGGAGCGCCCTATGCATGAAGTTCTCAACCCATTCCCGGATGATCCCGCTATCAAGCTCACACAAACATCATGCGACCGCATTTACCCCTCTGCAAGCCCTAAAAGGTCGAAAATCCTGAAAAGGACTGCTGTGAAGCGATAATATTTATCTATGATTGACGAAGGGTCCCAATAATGACATACCCACGTACGTCGAAGATGGACGATGGGAGTACTAGGGAAAGCGTACTTGGACCACGATTTCAGAAAAGCCACCCCAGGGGACATACCCAACCATATTCCGGGAGGAAGTCTTCTCGAATAGCGACACATTGAATATTGATTCCAATTCTTTTATCTAATATTCCTCGAAGTATATGTTTTTACCTTCAATGACAAAAAAAATCACCCAAAACGGTTCATCCGAAGAGGAAATATTTTATTTTGTCCACCGCGCCTCGTTTCGGCCGACTGTGCGCCATTTGAGATTAAGCAAGGTTTTAAAAAGACAATACATTCTAATGGGACTGATTTAATCTGTGATACTAGAAAGGATAATTGAAGCTGGCAATCTTAGCGCCATGAATATTTAAACGGCACTAAAGTTTAATTGTGGATTGTGGTTTAAATGCCATTTAGCTTTCGTTTGGTTTTAGATCAACTTAATTTAAATATGTCAAACAAGTGGCAACACTGTTGCTTGCTTCTTGAAATTGTTGTTGCATTTGCTTGTTTGTTTGTTTATATTTTGTACTGAACAGCTGATTGTCCTTTGGCAAGATTGATAAAACAACCTAAATCGGGTACATATTTTTGACTGAAAATGCGAGTGCGAAAACTTTTTAAATGTGGCGTGTAGTACTGTGGGTGCCGTTTTCTGCTCTTGTCTATTTTAACAAAAAAATAAAAAAATAAATAAGAATACAAATTGCAGTGATTTGAACGGAAAATTTGCTATTTACCAGTTAAAAAAAATATTTTGCCTAATTCGTAAATTTTTTGTAACACCTTAACTACTTTTCTGGCAGCAGCTTAAGATATTTTATGAAATTTTTTCTACATTTTCAAACAGAAATTAATCTTAAGGAAAAATTACGACCTATAACATTATTCCACTACCCTCAAAGATGTAAATTTACTTGGAAATCGTTTAGCAAAAAAAAAACAACATTAGTAATTTACTTGTTAGCACATTTACCTATTTCTAATCTACGATATTTGTTAAGTGAATTGTGATTATGTTTTCTGATTAGAATTTTGCGAAATTGATGTTTCGTTTTGTGCGTACCATGCGTGAATTGTTTCGTTGTCCCGTTCTGTTGGAAGTCGTGGAATGACACATGATTTTGTTTAACACCATCTTGTTGCTGTAAAATAAAAAAAATAAAATGCTTATTAGATTATTTGCATACTTAAATGCATTTACAAAGTTGCAACTGCCTACCTTACTACTGGCACGTTTGCTGCGCTTGTGATGTTTCCGATCGTTGAACATGCGTCGGAAATTCATTTGCATTTTGTAATTCACCTGCAAAATGTTTGAATAATAAAAAAAAAAAAAAAAAACAAATGCAAATTAGTTTCAAAAATTACACAATAACATACAAGTGGCATACTTTCCAAACGAATGCATTTTATTGCCACGCTTGTAAACTACATACATACGATACGTAAACACAGAAATATGTACATTTGAATTATGTAAGATATGATTCGACATTTTGTACAAACACTACAATGATTTTTCTTATGCAGCAGTGCGAGCTAACATTTCAGAGATTTGTCAATTATTTAACTAGTACTTTGAAAATTTTCGGCAATCCCTTTCGAAGTTGTGTAGTACTTGTCTTTTTTTGGGGGGGGTTTCTTGACTTACCTGCGTAGACAAATCTCTGTCATCTACTGCGTGTCGGCTATAACTAAGGCGGCGGTGCTGTAAAAATAAAATGCAATTCACAAGGTATTAACGACAAGGTTTTTGCTTTTGGTTTTCAGTTTTAGGTATTTTTGCAATGGTTGGAAAACACTAGGCTTACAAACATAAAGAATTTAATAATATATATATTATGACTTGCAACAACTAAGCCGCAGTTTTGAGAAAGTAATTAATAACAATTTAAGAATATTATTTAAGACATTAAAGGTATTAAAGAACTATTAAAAAATGAATATATCAGCCTGCTTGTGAGTTAATTTGTTTTGAGAAAGTTTTTAAAAATCCAATATTTATTTTCTCACAATATCAATGATTTCAGAAAAAAGTCCGAATAAGAACATACTGAAATTAGGTACATAATAAGTTAATTAACAATTCAATAAGCAACACGGAGTTTTTAAGAGTGAGGAGTGCAAATATATAGCGACAGTTTATGTAAATGAATATCAAAATTTTAACAAAACTAAATACGTTAATTAAATTTTTTATAAACCAATAATTTCAATATTAACTTAGTAAAGAGTTCTTAGGAATAACTCAAAATATAAACACACAAAGAAAGAACTACCTAAAAATATAGAGCTAAAGTAATAAGATATGCATCTTTATCGAGCCCTAACCGTCAAAATAACGTAAGCGACATTTTTTTTTTTAATTGTCTTATTGATGCAGAAATATTCCTAGAGCATCTAGATGCCTTTCTGCATCAAAAAGAAAATTTTGAAAAAAATGTCGCTTACGTTATTTTGGCAGTTAGGGCTCGATATAACTTTTCTTCAAGAAGAACTTTCTTTTACATTGATAAATAAAACAGTATTAATAAAATGAATACGATTTTTTCTTTACTAAATAGTTTACCTAAATGAAAATTCTTAAACAGCGCGGACCTGGTTCGAAGGCGGGATTTCCCGCAGGTCTATTCGTTCTGTGACTTTTAAAAATCTCTGAGTGGTAACTTTCAATGCAAAAATAATCCTGTCAACAACTATCTTTCTACTACTTTCAAATTTTGAGTAAGTTATATAATACGGGGCAACACTAAGCGAGAGCCCTCCCAAGAGAGGCAAATTGTTTTCCGAAATGCAGAACTAAGACTTAGGATAGGAATAAATGTACATCTAAAAGAGGTGTCTGTTAGGAAAGGTTACACAGTATTAGGGAATGGAGCCTTATGTGTAAGACTTTAGAACACCAAAGACAAAAATATGAATAGCATTTTAATTAAAATTTAAATTTATACAATTCCTTATTAAAATAAACTTATTAATTGCATCTGTGAAAAAAGTGCATATTAAAGCGTGAATGTTTTTGTGGTAAAAAAATCGAAGTGCTTTTTGTAGTGTGTTAATATGTATGAATGCAAGCGATAACAATAATGGTCATGATTCAGGATATCTTTTACTCAGATACCGTATTGAAGATCTATCGCAAATCGGATGATACATTTAATGCACTGTGCATTCGTCTATATATATAACAAGAACCACTGAAATGTTTACGCTAAATTCATCGCCTATGTAACTTATTCTAAGTAAGAACAGAAATAAAGCATTCTCTATATTCACTTATCAAAATTTAGGTTAACTTCATAACAGTGTCAATGTTTGTAGTAAATTTCCCAATTTTTGTAAGGAACAAATTATTTTGTACATAAGTAAATATTTTTTCTAGCCTGACAAAATCATCGGCTGTAAATAGCTGAGACATTGACGATTCCGTGTGATATTTTGCACCATCAAGTGAATATATATCAAGACACTCACCAAAGAGAAAGTACTCTCACTCTTTAGCCGGTGAAATCAAATCGACTGGCGTGGTATCCAAATGAGTCTGATTGGGGCAAATCGGAGTAGACATTTACCTCTTTTGCCGAAGTCTTGCAGTTGAAAAGACATTCGACTACTTCCTAAATGCAAGCTCTACCTGCACAGGGATCTGGTGGAAGCCTAAATTAAAGGCTAATGAATAGTGTTCTGCATGAAAGAACCCTTCCACTGAGCCTTCTGTCAAGCTTCGATCCATTCGTGTGGAAATTCATCGGTGGCGCCTTGCAACTATAGATTCTTGTTCACTCATTCTTAAAAAGGAATGTGAGTCGCGTAATTGTCGCATAAAGTGGAGGATTCAGAATTAAACATTTTAACACTATTTAATTTTTTAGTCAATACTTTGAGCGAAAATCAAAAGCTAAAAAACGCAAAATTATTTTAAGAAAAAGCTTAGAAAAATCCTAGAAGCTAAACAGGATCTCTTGCGGCTAAACCCTGCTGAAATGGCTAAGAGGCGATAATCGCCTGCAAAAGTTTACTTGCTGTCTACACGAGCGATTTTTCTGGAGCAATGTTAAATCGTCTAAAAAATCTCCTCATGTAAATCCTGCTTTACCGTTCAATAATTAATGTTATCATAAACGACAGATATTTATGATACAAGTGCTATACTTATAGATGGCAACCTCCTCAAACTAATTTAACCTATCTAATCGATTCTAACTCTAAAAATTTTCTAACTAAGAGCGTTTATATTTCAAATCTAAAACTTCAGCCTTCTCAACAAAACTACAAAAAAAAATTTAAATTATGACCATTAGTGGTAAAGACTTGTGAAAGCAGAAAACTAGCACACAAACACAAATTTATACATGTGAAATAGATTTTTTTGCTACATAAAAATTATTTCAATAAATAAATAAATACATTTAAGACAATTAAAAGAATGACGTGAGAAAAAAATACTTATTTTTTTTATATTATTAGCACTTCATCAGTGTTATAGACATCAAATTTAACATCTTTGCTGATTATTTAAAAATTTAAACAAGTAATATTTGTTTATATGTATACTACGTGTGTAGAACAAATTTATTGTTGCTATTATTTTTAGTTTTATATTTAGAATGAAGTTTGACACAACAATTAACAAACAACAGCGGAAATAGCAATAAGTAAATATGTAGTAAGAGGATGCAATTTTCTTATCGTAAGTAAATAAAATAACCAATTTTTGCCGTACCATTTGCATTGAAGCCTGCTTATTAGTGAATTTTCGTTTTCGTTTTCGTTTTTTAATAGATTAGCATTGACGAAAGGTTTTTGGGTTTTCAGCAGTTTGTTTTGGAATTCGCGTCGCGTTTTGTTTGTTTTTCGAGTAAATTATATAACATTTGTTATTTTAAGAAATGTCGCGCATAGCGTTACGTCGAACATACATAAAAAGGGAAAGAAAATTTTTCGTTTCATTAAATAAATTTTAGCGTATTTTACTGAAGATTGATACTTAAGTTTTGGAAAAGGGATAGCATAGAGGTATGTATGTAAAAAAACTATGGAAAATAAGGTAAATAATAAATAAATGAAAACCTTATATGTTTTACATAGAAAGGTGGGAAAAAGGACGCGGAAAAAGTGGATTCAAAGCGAAAATATGTATAACGCACTTTATAAGCAAAATTTACATAAACAAATATAAATTATAGTTTGGGTGTATTTCGAACTAATTATTTTGTATAAAGTTACTCTACAAAGATTAATTCAAAATCAAATTTAATTAAATAAAATGTAACTAATACAAACCCTTCGATACGGTTTCAGCTCCTCGGCAAGTAGATGATGTATTTTTGCATCTGTCAGATCTTTTTTCGACGGATTATAATCCAACTCATGCATATCGAGATTGCGTGAGCAACTATTGTCCAGATTCGTAAGGCTTGGACTATGGCGAAATAAAGAATTGAAAAATATATAAATATATTCATTAAATTTTTCTGTTGCATTAAAGCGCAAAGTATAGTAGATATTTGACGTTTTTGCAAAGCATGAATGTTTGTATAAATTAAGTGTATATTTTTTAAAAAAGATAACAAATAGTTTAAGTATACAGTGTGTATTAGGCCGACTCATGAAAACAGTTTGCGTTGAAATGTTGCGTCGCGAGAATAATTTGATATTTTAGTCACAATCTAGTTTTCTTCTTACGGTTTCAGAGTGTGTTATACAGTGAAGAGCAAAACTGAAGCACTAATACAAAAAAATAAAAAAAATAAAAAAATTAAAATTGTGGCAATCGAATAAAATATACATATAAAAGAAGGGAGGTTTAGGGCCACGAATATACAAAAAAAATTATTATTTTTTCTTTTGGATAGTGACTCACTGAAAAGTATTGGCAAGAATTTTAGGTTATCTGTAAGCATACTTTTAAAGCTAAATTGAACTCAATTTCAAACGAACATCAAAAAACAAGAAAAATTGATAGCGGAACATAAAAATGTTTCAAAATATGGCGGACTCATTCATATTCTCATGAGCACTTCATTCGAAAGTAGACGAAAATTTTATTAAAAAATGTCATCAGTTTGAAGAAATTGATAGGGTTTTTAGAAGTATTGATGCAGATCTCTAATTTTATAGTTATGCATCATCAAAGGTATTTGCCATAAAAAAGGTATTTTTCTCAAAATTTTGAGACGAAAAGCTCGATTTTTTTTTTTTTTTTTTAATTTTCAACACAGTTCATCGACTAAAATTCCAAATTCAGGTAAAATATTTTTTGGCGAAGTCTATAAAAACGATAACATTTAATCTTTTTTTTCGTGAGGCACCCTTATACACGCACTGAAAAATTTGATCATGCTTTGCAAAAAAATAAATTTTTATGAGATGATTTCTACATGAATAACACTACATAGATACAATATGTTTAGTGTAAGTGAACGTATAGGTTAAGTGCCGTAGTTAGAGTTGTTTTTTTATACAACATTTTATTTAAAAAAACATAATAAAGTAAACGAATTTTAGTTACGGTGCATTTTTTAAGAAACATTTTAGTGTTTGAGGTACATACATATGTATTGTCAAACATTGATTTACGTATAAAGCGAATTGTGAAACGAAAGTACTTATTAAACAGTTGGGATTTATGGCCATTATATAAAACAGTTTCACGCTGCATCTAAAGAGGATCTAAGGGAAATTTTTTGTTCAACAACTTAACGTTTAACACAAAGTAAATGAAAATAAAGAATTTTAACAACATATTAGGTATTTTTTTTTTTTATAAATATAAATACTTTAACAAAAAATATAAAAATACAGTTTCTAAACTTTGAGCAAAACTCAGAAAAAATTTATAAATTTCCATGCGAATTCTCAATTTTTTAATCAGACTTTTTTTTAATTTTTTAGGAAGTTTTGTAGGTCATTAAATTTAAGTAAAAAATGCAAGTTTGAAGTTTGATTTTTGTTTTTTTTTTTTGCTGAAGGTTTTTCGCATTTTTTTCATACAAAATATTTTCGAGATTCATAGTCCTAGCTACTTAAAACTTGCATTTTATTACATTAAAATTGAATGGGCAAGAAGACTGCATACTCGAAAAAATTTGCAAAAAATCGGATCAAAAAGTTGAAAATTTGTATGAAATTTTATTGAATTTTCCGGAATTTTGCACAAAGTTTAGAAATTGCATTTTTATGTTTTTTTTTGTAATGCCAACCATATTTTTATAAAAAACTATTAGAAAATAAAAATAAAAATTTTGCATTCTAGCAAATCCTTTTGGCCGATAGTGTATATGAAAAAACTCTAAAAAGCTATCAGCAAAAAAAAAATATTAATTACATTCAAATCCCATGGACCCTAAAACTGCACATAAAAAAGGTCGAAATATTGATGGAAATTCGTTGCATTTTTCTAGATTTTGGTTAAAGCAGGGACCGTAAGGGTTATGATCGTTATAATAAAAGTCATTTATTTAAATTTTTTTTTTATTTAAATATTTTTTTTATATATATTTTTTTAATATTTTCGATCAAGAATAATCCTCATTTTGGAATTTTTATTTTTCGTTCAAGAATAATCCTTATTTTATCAATAAATTTTTGATAGGTAATTTTTATTTTTTGGATCAAATGTACTATAACCGTTGATTATAGATTTAATTTTTCAGATCATAAAAAATTAAATCGGTCTTAAAAATCCAGTCTCGATTACCTATAACGATTTAGATAATCGAAAAAATAAAAATCCAAATTTGACGATTATTCTTGGTCCGAATAAAAAAAATCAAAAAATAACGATTTCACAATGAACTGAAAATAAAAATTTGAATATTTAATAGTTATTTTATGGTTTAAAGTTTGAAATTTTCATGGTTTTGCCAATAGCGTGAAGAATATTTTAATGCAAAAATTACAAAAAAAAAAAAATTAAGTGGAAAAGAAAAAAATAATTTAAAAATTCATAAATTATAATTCAAATCACTTCAAATAATTTAATAATCATTTAAAATTTATGACTCGGCGCTCGCTTGTTTTTGTAATATTACATTTGAGTACTTACATTTTTGCTCAATACACAACTGGTAAATTAAAAGAAAAATTTTAAAATACTCAGAAACTGCATACCTAAGTACTATTCCATTATTTTGGCAGCGCAGACAGTGTAACATGCTAGCTAACAGTAAAGTCACTACAAAAAAATTGAATACCAAAAATCAATAAAACTACCAACTACTAGAAGTTTTTACAAAACCCAAAACAAACAAAAAAAAACATAATAATCCGTAAGCAAATGAAATTTGTTTTAAATTAAAACCATCTCACAAAGTCATAGTACATTTTTGTTTGCTTTTTCGCATTTACGAAAGTTTTACATGCACATTTTTCAGATTTTTTTCTTTCTCATTTTTTAGAATTGTTCCAAAATTCGTTTACCATGTTGTGTAAATAGTTGGTGGTGCCCACCTTCCACCAATACAATTACTGGTGTAATTTCTGAAGAGAGCACTCATCGATTCGGTGGCCGTTATTTGTCCGATGGTAGAGGGATTGCGACGCATCACTTCCATAGCATCACGCATCGTAAGTTTCGAATAGGTTTCTATGATTTTCGGTTCGGCGCCCTAAAAAAATAAATAAAAAATAGTGCTAATGCTAGTGTATATCCACCGAAAATAGTTTTTGTAGCGTCATTACCTTTAAATCTCTTATCACAAGCGGCCTGATGAAGCGGTTGTCGAAACGTTTGAACTTATCCCGCACATTGTAGTTGCCAGTCTTGCCAATTATATCTTCAATACCAGCCATCAAGTGGTCCATGAACTGAAAATTTGTTGGAATAAATATAAAAAAAAAATGATTATTTCAAAAAATTATTTTAAAAACTCTGTGCAGTGGGTATCAAATTAAAGGAAAATTCTGTAGAATTAAAGCCGATTAAAATTTTTAGTGCCAAATGTCGATTACGTATTGAAAATATCCTTTTAAAATTGTATCCTTGAATAAGTGTCCTTGAAATTTTGCAATAATTATTTTTGAAAAAATTATATGTTAAGGACTCACTTGATTATACACTCTAACATTAAAAAATAAGACTAATTAAAAGGGCATCTTCAATACCTATTCGTCTTGTGAACCAAACAATTTTATTTTATTTTTTAATTCTATAGTATTTTCTCTTCCACATGATACGCATATGGTTATTATTTTATATTGTACTGGATTTTTAAATAATTTTTGAAATTAGTCAAACTGAATTAGTGAAACTACAAAGTCCTTTGAAACAAATCCTTACGTCAGAGAGAAAAACTGAAAACGCAGTTTTACTGAATTTGGCCCACTGTTTAGTGCGCATATTGATTGTTTCGTTTGTATCGAAATTTTTTTTGGTGTTTTTGTCGCAGGGCGTAAATTAAATTAATAAGTTCGACAACCGAACAAGTCCAAAATCAGCGTTCCGAGATAATCAATAAAAATCTTTTTTTTTAACTCTGAATGTATTGGACTTAACGGAAAATGGCTTCAGACCGTTTCTTGTAGAACGTTCAATTCTTAATTTCTTCGCCAACTAAAAATGAAAACATTTTGGGAAAGCGACCTGTTCTAGAAAAATTATGTACAGATCCGCAATCATCGACCCAAAATGAAGTTTACGTGTCTCGGCGTTTTTGGGGGTCATTTTAGCATCCCTAAAGAGTAATTTAAGTAGGATATTCAAGTGGTTAATAATAAAGAAAAAAAATAAATAAATTTCCTAATTGCTCATTTTGGGTGCCTATCTGAATATAGTATTGATCTCAAGTTTCAAGCAAATGCATCTTTTTTTAAATCAATTCATAATTATCAGCTTTAAATCCAATTAAAACTTACCCGCTCATGTATGCGTTCATTCATTGTTGGCTTTTTCTTGCTTGCACGCTTCACTTTCAACAACTTCACCAGCGGTTTTATCGTTATGCCTTGCAGGAAAACAGTGAAATAAATCACAGCTATTGTGGTTGTCACATACATATCCTTTTGTTTGACGATACGCTCATCGACCAACAGCACCAATGCAAAGGCGACCGCACCACGTAAACCGCCATAGGACATAACAAATTGATCGACACGTGACAACTTGTGCAATCGGAAACGATTCGCCAATGCAGATAATATCACAACTCCTATAAATGCATAAGAACAAAAATGTAGAAAGGGCGTAGCAAATAATGTATTTGTTATACGTAAGCAGTGCGTATTATTTTATATAAAACTACGTGGAAATGCATTTGACAGCTCTTACCAAAAACACGATACACCGAACAGAATGTAATAGTCAACAGTACAAAGGCAGTGTTCCACACGTGATTATTATTGACTGTTGCCACACCGAGGAACATGAATATAATTGTTTCCGATGAACTGGATAACATTTTCAGTGCATATTTTATTGTTGTATGCGATTTTTGTGAAATATTCGCTTCAACATAGTTTTTCATTGTAATGCCACAGAAGGTTATGCTGTAAAAAGAGTAATTGAAATGGTTTCAGTTATGTAGAATGGGTTGTTTGCAATTCTTGGAGAAATGTGAAACGATTTTCACTTACGCTAAAATGCCACTCATATGGAATATTTCCGCATTAAGATAAGCCAAATATGCCATTACAAAGATGAAGATCGGTTCAATGACACGCACATGATCGGTGAAACGAGTCACTAGACCGGTTAGGAAGCCCCAAATTATGCCTATTAGAATATGTAAGAAAACAATTACATATATTTTTTACGAACATTAGCGTTGAAAAAAGTGCAAATTTACTTGTATTTTTGCAACCTTAAAATTTCTTAAACATTTCCTAATGAAATTTTACATTTATTTTATAGATATAAATGAATTAAATTTTTCAAATAGGTGGCGACCCTGCTCAAAAATATGTTCACCGGAACATTATTAAACTGACCGGAAGCCCATTTTTTTAACCGGATGTCCATTCCAGAAAAAGTTTCCGACAAAAGCTATATATTTTTACTCCTAAAATCCGAATCTGTGATAAAAATATGTATATCCTATTTAAAAAAAAAGATTGACTTCCAGTCAGTTTACTCCACTTCCAATCGAAACCGGTAGTCGATAATACGACCAAAAGATAGAGCGTAGCTTTTCGAAATCGAAGCTCATCAAGAAGTACTTAAGATCTACTATGTCGCGCTTTAGTTATGTTATCTATCGAACACGAGATTGTCACTCAGTTTAACTTGTCCAAAACCATCTAAAAATTGGCTCTAGCCAAAGCACGCAAAGTAGACTTTTTGTAATTTTGGTACAAAGCTCAAAAAAAGATTGAAATAAATGTTAATAAGCCACAATAATAATGACAAACTTTTTATAAGTCATATTTGAATTATAATAAAAACTAAAAATTTATATAAGAAAACGAGGCGATAAATATTATTTTCAAAGGGCGCCTCGTTCCATTTACGCCCCGGGCGTCGTTGCTACTAAAGCCGGCCCCGAATGGGAGGGAATAATATTTGAAGTAGTTAAAAAAATACTCACCAATGACAGTACCACCAATGGCAACAACAAAGAAGGAACCTACGCCGCTGGCAATATCTTGAGCAATTATCTCAGATATGCCGATTTCGTTGTATACTTCCATCATATGATACATAACGACCTGCAAAAATAACAAAGTTAACAAACTTATTAAATTATTACATAATAAAATGAGGGAATTTTTAAATATATCTTCTAGAATGATATAAAAAATCTTGAAATGCCATATCCAACACTTTTTTCTTTAAAGAGTAATTAAAAACCCTGATATAGTGAGTTCTACATATAAGGTTTTAGTGACACTAAATACTAACTTTTTTGGACATTAACTTTTTATAAAAAAGTGAGTAATATCACTAAGAATCGTATAGAATTTTCTTTTTCAAGAAATTCGCACCTAAAGAACTTCAGTTTCCATAAAGTTTTTTTTAATTACTCTGTTAATGCCATGTTCAGACCGACATCGAAATCATGTTGTCGTTGCTAAAACTGGTTTTCAACTTAAAACTTGTGTGTTTTCGTCCATGTAAAATCTGTCAAACCAAACCCATTTTTCGCTGAAAACTACTTGAAACTCACGTTCCACTCATTCCAATCAGTGTTTGCACTAGTTTTTTTCGATTATTCATCGAAGCGGAAGTCATATTTTATCATCTTTAATATGGCAGTTCGGATTTATTGTTAATTGGCTGACCAAGTTAAAATAAGAATAAAAGAAAAAGACTGTTAATGAAAATAAAATGAAAGAAAAAGATTTTGGTTTTTTTTTGCAGCAAACTGCAAAAAAAAAAGGTTTTAACAAATGTCAACGAAAACACTAACAGCCGGTGCGAACCGTCTTCAGCCCACAATCCCTAAACTCGTTTTCAAATTCGGTGCGAACGTGGCATAAGAATTGTTAGTTATGCCCTAAATATGTAGTATAATGTCAACCACTTGCAATAACTTTATCCGATTCCTTATTACTTGGATTATTATTTGACTTAACTCTTCAAAAGCATTCTATAGTACCTATTTCACTTACCGTCACAGCATCGTTTAACAGTGATTCACCAAATACAACAATATATAGTACTTCATTGACGTGAATCTCTTCAAAAACGGCCAAAACAGCTACCGGATCAACAGCAGAAATTAACGCAGCAAACAGGAATGTGTCCAGAAATCGTGGAACTTCAGGACCAAACATGCCAGTCAAACCGCAACCCCAAAGTGAAAGACCTGTAATGAAATATTCCGTTTGGCTAATTAATTTAATAATTAAGATATGTATCTAGTTAAGAACATAATAAACAAATATTTTAAAAGAGCTTTCTAATTGGACAGGCATTTGAAGTAGGTTGTATCCCATACATAATGGCATAAGTATATGGAGCCTCTTAAATAAAAAATAATAATTAATTTTTTAATACCATCCGAGCCGAATTGGTTCATTAAGAACCCATTATAAGCAGAAGGGATAAATCGATAGGGTACTTGTATCAAACAAGGTATCGATGCCTACTCAGTATCGGCAAGGTATCGAGTACTTGTGCATAGAACTACGATTTTGCATATTTTTCAAAGTTATTGAATATTTTCTCACAAAAAATATGAATTTTTAAAAGATTATTTTTTAATTAATATTTTTTCATACAAAAATTTAAGACAATAATTATTTTTGTATAGTATTTGGTTTCAAAAACAATAGAATATATTTTTACAAGATTCATAGAAAAAGTTTTTTCATATAAAATAAGTTTAAGAAACGAACTACTTCTTTGTTATATTTCCCAAATACATAAAGGCGGTTTCCCAAAGACATAAGACGGGTTTGCTTATATAGCTGCGGAAATGTAGTGTGCATATCTTCCCATTCCTCTAATGGGTTGCTTTTCAAAGAAGATACTGAAGCATAATAAGTTATGCGCTTCCGATACGAGTACTTTTTTTTCGATACCTACCTACTTGGATCGCAGTAAAAAGTATCGAGTTCAAAAATACTTGGTAAATTGAGAAAAATATCGAGTATGTACTTGGATTTACTTGTATCGATTCATCCCTAATAAGCAGTCTTCATTTCAACTTAAAAGACTTTTAAGGGCCGTTTTGCCATTTGAAAAGGACTTTCCTGGGTGATGGGTGTAGATTAAGCCCCATATAATATAATTAAGGTGACCAGATTTCTGTGGCCAAAAATCGGGACATTTCTGAAGCATTGTATACAAACGTACAATTTTGCTTTTAGAATAAATTATTGCCAAAAAGTAAGCACACAATATATACATAAAAATTCGACGAATTTTAACAAATGTTGATAAAAATGTTAAAAATTTTGATCAGATTTTCCAGAATATTTTTGACTATGCAGTTTTGTAGCCTATCAAATTTTAGTATAATGAAGTACAAGTTTGAAGTAGCTTGGAGCTTGGAGTATGTTCAAATATTTTTTTGTATAGAGAAAGTGAGCAACACCTTCCAATCATAATGTTTTTAAGAAATCTAATTAAAAAGCTTAACATTTTGAATAACATTGTCGAATTTTGGTAGTTTTTGTATAAAGTTTGAAATTTGGGCTTACATTGTCTTTGTTAGTTAACGAGCTACACTTTCATAAAAAAATAATAAATATTAAATAATCGAAAGGGGTATAGCCAAAGAATGCTAGAATATATTTTCCTTATTAATGTTTTCCATGATTTTTTTTTGAGGGAATTAATATCTATTTTTTTTTATAATTTCACTAAATTCAAGTAAGAATCGTTTCATTAAAAAAAAACTTAGCAAACAATTATAAAAACCTTTAAGAAAATTTTACAAGAATGATAGGCTGGAATATAGCGAGAGTACCAGTTTGACAGAATAAAACATAACCAAAGATCATAGAAAATTAGGATGCTGGCTATGTTTATGGGTCCCTTATATTCTATGTCTTTTGTGATAAGAAAAGAGCTGAGACGTTTGTACGAATAATTTTTTTTGGCCCAGAGACCACTTATATGTCCCGACCTTTAAAAAATATTCAGCAGGACAATTTTCTCAAAATCGGTGCTGTCCCGCCAAAATCGGTACGAATGGTCACCGTAAATATAATAGATTCATAAATAATCTCAGAAGTTTGATCCATCCTTAACCAAAGGAGTGACCCACCTTGCGACGCATCATGCTACGTACGCCTACTACTAAGCTGGATTTTTTTTTTTTAATGTGTGATTTCCTAATCTACTCAAATTGCTTTTTATTCATCTGTATCTTTAATTCTTGCGTTAGAAATTTCCGCTCATCCGCTACATAACGAAATGCGTCAGTTGTGTACGTAAGTGAAATTGTTATACCCCTTGGGCTAACGTCAATGCTTGAGGTGTATGTATGTATTAGGGATGTTGAGAATGTGGAATTTTAGACATCCGCGGATGCGAATGCGCATATCAAGTATTTTTAAGAAATAATTTAGGTGAATAATAAAAAATGGAAAGGTTAGTAATTTTTAACTCAACTTTTTCACAAAATTAAAATAAATGTTGTTTTTGAGCGCACAGAGGAGTATTCGCATAGATGAATCGGTCAAAATTATTTGGTGTGTTTTTGTATTAGGTAATAAAAAAAAACACGGAACTTAATCATAAGCCGTTTTATGAAACCAAAAATTAATACACTTATCCAAGAAAAAGTAGAATAATAGAATAGAGATGCATTCAGTTTTTTCAACAGACCTTTGGCAAATAATATTCGATAGTTACATAATTCTTACCCAAATAAAGGTTATATTTTAACGCGCAAATAATCGATTCTCTTTATAGCCAGACCTGGAACATTTTCGCTGGAAATACCTATTGAAGGACCTTTCTCTTTGATTTTAAATTACAAAAGCAGGGGGACGTAGGGGCGACTACTTTAACGAAGCATCTGCACAGGCAAAAAATATTGGCTACAATTTGTCATTTTGTTGGCCAGATATACGTTTTATACGAGTATACTTGCACAATATTCGCATTCGCAAAAGGTCCGCATTGATTATTGCGAATGCGAATGTTAAAATTGATGCGAATATTCGCAACCACCCTGGTATGTATGGTAGGGAGCTATGAAAGTAAATGAATACATACATATGTCCTTATATGCACACATATGTATGTTTTTCATTTGATCTGACACCACCAGTTGTTGCGAATGTTTAATTTTAGACATCCGAGGATGCGAATGCGGATGTGGAAGTCTAAAAGCTAACATCCGCGGATGCGGTTGTCAAGTATTTTTACGAGATACTTACTTACGTTAAAGTAAATTAGGTGATCTAGGTAAATAAAAAAAAGGAAAAAGTTTGTAATTTTTAATAAAATTTATTTTATTTAGTACTTGAATTCAAAAATTGTAACACTAAATTTAATAAAAAGTAATTATGCTACCTCTTCAGGTTGCAGCGTGTTTTTTAAAGGGTCGCAAATCAAATCTGCGCCACCAAATAACTGCTCGCTCGAGGCGACAAATTGCTGCGTGTGAAATTTGACAATACAAAAGTATGTACATATTTAAATTATTTTCGATTGACGCCAGTTGAGAGGACTCTCAGTTATATTTTTATTTTTTATTGCGGTATAAGAATAATTTTTCTTTTAGAATTACGATGTGATTGAAGGGTAATATGAACCGCATAAGGACTAGTTTTCACTATGTCAAATTTTGACGCCATATTTTGACACAACTTCATCTCTTTTATCTATACCCTTACCGATAATATTATGGGACAAAAGCTGACAGATAGCCGATTTAGCAGCGCATATACGCGACTAAAGACCTATCCTGATTGAAATCAATCGATAAATCGCTTTTTAATCCCATTTGACAATGTGTTTTCATTAATTTGACGCCAAATGCCACTGAATTCGACATAGTGAAAAGCAGCCTTAAGAAAAAATTTCTGTAGAAAAAATGGAAATCTGAATTTTTGCTAATTTTTAATGGATACCACCGCACAACAAAAATAAAAAAAAACATTTGGTACGGCAAATGTTAAAGCTGTTTTAGATAGACTTTTTTCTGCTGTTTCCAGTTTCCATCTGCTCCAGATTTTGAAAAAAAACGAGGTCAAAGTGTCAAAAAATCGCGTTTTTTTCAATATTTTTAGAAGCTCCAGCAAAAGGTGATAGAAGAACCATCCTATAGATATATTCGGCTCACTGAAGTAGGTGCAGCTCCAAGCGGGTGTCTATCTCGGAGCAAGCGGCCCGCTATATAAACGTGTATTCGATGAAGAAACCACCGCCTCCCAGCAAACGCTTATGCGCTGGGTTTTGGGACTCGCCACGTAAAAACCATTCTCAGTGAAAAAAATAAAAAATTTACGAGCCTTTACGCATTGGCGACGGTGAGTACCTACCGAAGACGATGGTACGATGAGCCTTACATACAACGACATTAGGTTTGTTCGTCGAAAATCCAGCAAGAATTATCCAACACTCAAAATATCAGAGAGTAAGAAAAAATTCTCTCAAATTCTCTCTCATATTGAGAAACTTGCAAATTTCTGCACGAACGCAAATTTGCAGGAATTTGCAAGCTTCGCTGCCAGCTGGCGTCCACGGTTGCATTTCAAACATAAAAAATTTTCATAGAATTTTTAAAATTCTTTCGGATGGCCAAAAACAGGATATACATGTATATTTCTTGTTGTTCTGACTTTCTTTAATATACATTTCAATATCTTCATCGTACTAGCTGTCGGGTTTCTTAAATCGACTCTGGTTGCAATTGCGTTCCGATTGCGAATACCATTTTTTTCAGCCGAATTAAGTTCAAATCATTGGAATTAACTAAATTAATTACATCAACAATTATTTACTTCCTTTTTTCATAAAAAAATCGCTCGTGTTTATAAATTTTTAAATTTAACGAACTAATTTATTCAAATTATTGTAGACAGAAATGCAACCATGCACCACAACCACATGTTTTTCGTGTTTGCAAATTCTTGCTGGCAAAATTTTTTCCAGCAAGAATTTGCAACTTCTCTCCAAGAGAACTGTCACTTTGCTCTCACAATTTTTGAGTGTTGGATAATTTTTTGGTCTGCACGAACGCGATTTGGGCAAAAATCGTGATAATTCGTACAAATTCGTACAAATTTTTTGCTCGACGAACAAACCTATTGACATAGTGCAGCGAATTGAACTACAGCGGCTCCGCTGGCTTCACTTGGCATTTCCAATTGGTGTCAATTTGCACACCAAATGAGAGAAATAGAAATATGAGACTTAGTCTTTAGTAAATACAATTTTGCCCATTACTGAGTTAATGTTTACCAATTAATTATAAGGTTGATGTTTAGAAGCGCCACCAACAATATTGTGTAACTGAAAGCCTATAAACATATGAATGCACAATAATTCAATATGTAAGTATTTTACAGCCATTGCTAATCATTAATAGTGCACAGGCAATTAGCATTCATTAACAAGTTCAAAGAACACTAAAGATAATTGTTAAGTCAATTTATGCAGGTCTTATAAATGCATACATATGTATGTAAATATGTAATAAAAGTATATGTAAATGGAATCACTTTTACAGATAAGTTAAGAAATTAATCGAGAATTTCACGCCTGATCGATAAGGATGCAAATGATTTCAAAAAAGAACTTGTTTACTTGTATTTGCATTGCTTGCGCAATAAATTGTTTATTTTTGTAACGGGTGATTTTTTTGAGGTTAGGATTTTCATGCATTAGTATTTGACAGATCACTGTAATAAAATTAGATAATACAGTTATAGTTAACGAAAATTGAAAAATATATTTAATGATTGCATTTGCAAAACCATTTTTCATTCAAAACTGTCAAAGGAAATACCGACGACGTCAAACTATTGTATAACCACTGGCGCTTTTCAATTCTATTTACAAATATATTTTTTTTTTTTTGCGGAACAATACTCTAGCATGTTTTGTTCACATGTACATATGTACATATGTATACTATACATAGAGTATACTATATTCAAATTAAATGAGAAAATATTGTTTCATAAAGTCGACACTCAATGGAGCTGGGCTGCCTCGTTTATGACAAGGAAATTGCTGACCAATAAATTTTGTCACTTTTTAACTGGCAGTGGCAGTTGATTTTTGTATTACATACATACATACATATGTATACATATGTACATTAGACCGTACCATGTTACAAGCAAAAAAATAAGTTCTCCGTACACCCCTGAGGCGAAAGTACTTTTGCAAGGCAATTTCGAAAAAAAAAACTTTTTTTTTTGCCAAACATAGGGATCGGCTTTTTATGTTTTTCGGTGACACCTACATTCGGCAATGAAAATTGGGTTTTTAAATAGTTCTACCGGAATAAATAATATACAAAGCTTAATAATTTTTTGGTAGCTAGAATTTATGACGTTAGCGAGGTACGCTATGGTAATAAGAACTCAAATCTGGTGGGTAAGTATTCGAACGGAGTACTTTTGAGGTCAAGGAACTTTGGAATAAAAAATTGACAAGAACATTCCAAGACGAGTGTAAAAAGGCGACCCCACGTTCGGCTAAAAACTACTTATTTGCCTAGCAAAATACTTTAAGACTTTTTACTTTCCGTTGCGGTCTAATGTACATACTTATGAAGTACTATAGCGCTTCAAATTTTGCCTGCAAGAAATTAAATTCATTTCTAAAAAAGCTATTACTTTCAAAATATTGTTTGCTTTTCACTTCTTTCCGCTTTCGTTAGGTACAAATACATATTAGGGCGTGTCAATTTTTGTTTTGACTATGCGCTTATAGCATAGGAGGATGCTCGTGTAAGCAAATTTGCCGAAGAAACCATGGGTCTAAAATCAATTTGGAGTTTACCAAATTGCGAAAATAGGTTTCGAAGAAAATGTTAAAATCGTTTAGTGTTCACTATTGTGCCCTCTGGTGGAAATTTTAAGTAAAATATAAATGCTGGAATTGATTTCTCATGCCAAAAACCCCTTATAGCATGTTTTTATACAAAATTTAAGCACTTTTTTACGACACTGCAGCAAAATGCTAAAAAACATATCTTCGCAATTTGGAAAACTCCAAAGAATTATACGTAGAATCCTGTGCTATACGCGCATAGTCAAAAAACTCTCCCATACAAATTGACCCGCACTTATGTATTTATATATGTATGTTTATTTTACCACTGCTAAATAGTTGAGTATGTACCTATGTATGTACCTATATGCGTGTATGTATGTATGTATTTGCAAGGAAAAGTTTATGGCAAATTTTAAACACATTTCTCCCACACTAACCACTACATACGTATTTATTAGCAAACAACATCCGAACATTATTCCAAAACTGGCTGTCCCCCAGCTGCACGTGCCGTTGATGAATGCAATTTTTAGATTTTTTCTCTTTTCACTTTTCTATTTTAAGTGCAAGATAAACAACATCCAGCAAAGAAGGCGCAGAAAAAGCAAAAATTAAAAAAAAATATATATGTAACTATATCAGCCGACTAAAATAAACTTATCATAAATTATGTGACGAATATATCGCTGAAAGATATGTATATGGATGTGTTTATACTACCTATATTAGACCAAACAAATGAAAACGGATAAAATTGTTTAAAATAGAATTTGAACACTTTTCCATGAGAGTGTTTCATTAATGTAAACATTTTTCTTAGCGTCTGTAAAAAACGATTATTTTTTTTTATATAAGATGCAGTATAAGTAGTAAAGCCATCAAAAAGTTCTAAGAATATACAACTCATCGCATAAAATCCATATGCCTTGAACGTTTTTCTTATAATGGTACCTCGAATTCAGTGGAAATTACTACCATCGATCGATTTTTGGTCCATGGAAGTAAATTCAGACATTACTTCCGCCAGAAATAAGTTCCAAAAAAAGATAACCAACTATTAAGTTATTGTTAGGGAAACTAATAAATATGGAATTTTATTTAATGTAGCTTTTGAAAAAACTTCATTAGAAAACGAATAGAAAAGGCGAATTCGACATCGAAATTGAGTTTAAATTGGATGATGTCTTCAAGGAAAATTCGAACGCAAACACTTCTGACGCCCAGTTCTGGACGGTCTCATAATCTGTATCCATTGTAAAATAAATCCTTGCGATATTTTAAATATTCCCCGTGATCATGTAATCTTATGTCAATTCTTCGAAGTTTGATGATGGCTGTGAATGTCAAGTAAGTATTCAAAGTTTTGTTCGAATGAGATTTTACATATATGTACATATCGATTCCTAATTTCGACTGGGTAAATTTTACAGGAGTTTTTTTTTAAATTCTCCTTTAAACAGTGGAAAAGTTTATTTGGATTTAAATGGACATCAACATTATTGAATGCTAGCTTTCTAATAGAACTATTTATTTTTTTGCATACCTTATTGTCTAAAGGTAAAATGGCGCTTAAGATATTTTTTCTGAACATGCTGAGAGGTAAGTTATCAAAGAATTGGTGCTTGCGATAGTTTGGGTGTTATATAATCTGGACTTTTACAAACGAAGGAATGCGGGTACTTTAGGGATTATTTGAAAAAAACTGAATTTTAAATCAATTAAACATAAACACCGCCAATACGCAAAATAAGCTCAACATAATTTCACATTGGACATAGATGGGACCTCTTCAACCTCTAATCCACTGGCTGTAAGGAACCATACTGAATTCAATTAATGTACTATATCTATCCTAATATCCAAGCGGCAATCAGGGCCTTAGTATCGCTAATGGTGCAATCAAAACTATTCAGGCCACATCTAAGGTCTCTCTTGGTCACAGTGAAATACGCCTTAATTAGACTGATCTGAGTGCCAAAGCATAGCGATATTGCAGGTAACTGTAATGTTGATGAGTCGGCTAGATATGAGACTCTCGAGCTAACTTCCTCCACAACAGAGAGGATATAGAAGTTTCTTTGAAAACCTGCACCCTACATATTAGATACTAGTCGGAACAGCGAGCTCTGGACGAACATTTCTACGTGCAAAGTCAAAAGGTCCTTTGGGTCAGTGGTGGACCGTAGATGCTGAAAGAATCATCTTAAGCTGACCAAGCGCTATTTATCGGTGCTGACAATCCATAAGACAGATGTTCCTGATCCATAAGATCGATTTGCCGATTTTAACCCCGCCTTCGATAGGATTTTGATGTTGTTGAGTGACACCACCAGCACCATCAATGCGAAGTGTGAGGAGCACTTATTTAGATATAAGAACATGCAGAAGGTACTTTTAAGCAGCAGTA
The DNA here is from genome assembly GCF_001687245.7 of Rhagoletis zephyria. Taxonomy (NCBI): domain Eukaryota; kingdom Metazoa; phylum Arthropoda; class Insecta; order Diptera; family Tephritidae; genus Rhagoletis; species Rhagoletis zephyria. The sequence continues at coordinate 190,648 of NW_016157262.1, read as the reverse complement.
CACGCAAACGTCATCAGGCATTAAGCCCCTCACTTTAAATTCCTCAACCTGTCACAACAACTAAGCGTTGTTTTTTCATCTTTAAGCAGCTGGGAAAATGTAAACTTTTATTATAGTTGTCTATTAAAAGCAAATAAAACTACCAATTCAATGGCAATGTGCAAATGTTTGCTTATATGTACAAATGCATGTTTGTACATACATATGCTGACATATTTAACAAAACATAGCAAGTAAACAAATAAATAAATATACATATGTACATATATTATTGACCGACGACGCACTGGCACTTTCACGGCGCCTGCACCTCGGTGGTGCTGAGCGCTTCATGTTTCACAATCACATTAAGCAATTTGTTGGCATACACCGCAATTAATTGAATTGAAGTGAATTGATACAGCAACACAATGAAATGGAGTAAAGCATTAAGCTCAGAGGGACAGTGATCGAATTTAAAGGAGATGGTTGTGTACATACTAGGGTGGTTCAAAAACAGTAAAGTCGGAATTGTAATGCGCTCACCTCCTAGGATTGTTCTATATCGAAAAAAAGTATACCCCTATTTTTTTATTTTGAAATCAAAAAATATTTAGAGGTCGCTCAAAGCGCTCAAAGTTTTCCATGTATTTTTATAAGTATGGGAAAAATAAATTTTTTTCGTAGAAATGGTATAGAATTCTTGAAGTCAATATTTTTCGATCGGAAAACTCTGGTTCTCTTCAGGACACTTTCAATAATAATACCCAATAGTTTATTTAATCATTTTTTAATGCTAACGATTTTTTATTGGTCGCCCCATTGCATTTTTCGGGGGTTTTTTTTTTGCAGGCCTTTCGGTCTTTCCAATTCGCCTCAAATGCAGATGGCGGGAGTGCCATTGTTTTTCAGTGGAGCTCCTAATCTTGTAAGTCGGACGGGTGCTTGAAGTACCGGCGAACTGTGTGGACTGTGTGTATTACGAACTTACACTGCAGTCTTCCAAGGCGGGCGTTGGGTGCGATGCCAGATGATAAAAATATCATTGGTCTAATATCAGTGCTTGAATTTATCAAGTCTCATTGAACCGAGCAGTGTACCTACATACATATCAAGGTATGCGGACATACATATGTAATAATCTACCTTTTTACATATGAAATATTTACGTACATATATGAAATTGTATATTTATGTATACACAACGCATACATATTTTATATACCACTTACCTATTGTTGCCGTATTGAAAACAGTGCCGACCACAGCCATTAACAGAATTGTGCCCAAATTGTCGAAGAATAAACGATTTGGCATGAAGTAGCCAGCATCCAGAATAATCGGTGGTAGCATGTAGAAGAAGAATGTGTTTGGTGTGAGTGGCGAGACGGCGACATCAGTGCAAAAGTACAGAACAAAACCAATAATAACACCAACAACAATCAGCAAACAGGATTCCGGGAAAATGAGATGTAATTTTGGTGTCATATGAAAACCTGAAATGAAACGAAGGAATACAGTGGGTTAATACCAGGTGCGGCGTAGAATGGATGGTGGCAAAATAATACAAATTGATCGTATACATAATTGATTTGGCAGTTAAGCACTGCACGACTGTAACATTAAGTGCCTTTTGTGTTCTTTTACAACCCCAAAGGTAGCGGGCGGGCCATTGAGCACTTAAGCCTATGCTTTGTGTTTATAAAGGACTTAAGCATATGTATGTATTGTAGATGCTTACTTGTGTGCATGTTTGTTTCATCAGTACCACGCTGTATGCAAAGGCCAGTTGAAGTGTATCTATTTAGAGTTTGCCCGATATCAAGAATGTGTATACCTATCTACTTATTTAAAAGTGTATTAACTCAAAAGTTCACATTTTTCAGAAAAAGTAAACAAAACATTGCTTATAAGTAAGAGCCCGTTACAGCAACATATTATTCATCTTATTTGGCACTACAACCGTTTTCTGGTTTGCACCGAGACCATAAATCTGCACCTCTTGCCTCTCTCCTTGGCGAAATGGCGCCAGTTGTTCATACCGAGGTTTTTCCATTTTCTTCGTGGGTGCCTTTGCTTTCGTTGTCCATTCATGGGCGGCGCCGAGCCGAAGGAACTTTTCAGTCATCCATGCATACAACATATCTCAGACTGCGTAATCGCTTATTTCTTGGGGCTTAACAACGTCCATGCCGTTAAAAAGCTAATACAGTTCGTCATTCCATCTTCTTCGGTACACGTCGCCTACGCGGAATGGTTTATAGATCTTGCGTAGGATAGTTCTCTCAAAAGCATCCAAGGTCTTCTCATCTTATTTCGACATCGGCCACATTTCTGCGCCATACAACAGAGCGAGCATGATGAGACGGGAGAGGGGGATTTGCTTTTCGATTGCCTACGGAGTCCAAAGACAAGGTTTCGCTTGATTTCCAGGCTGACCATTTTGGTGGTGTTTATCCCGGATGATAGGTAGACAAAATCCTTCACTACTTCAAAGTTATAAATGCTAACAGTGATGTGTGTCCCGAAATGCGTGGTCTCTTTTATGTTGCCAGAAGTTACTTTGTGCTGTCCTCTTTCACCGTTACATCAACCTTTTTGACTTTGTATAAACTGGAAAATGCTGCACCTAGGTGCCTGCAGCATCGTTCTTTTTCTGTACAAGGTGCCGCTGAGATTCCAATTGGCAGCTCTAATTACGCTTTGCAGCATCAGATTGGGAAAGTCGCACGAGAGTGAATCGTCTTGTCTAAAATCTCATTTGGTCTCAAACGGCGCGCAGAGATCCCTCCCAGTTTGAAAGAAGCGCAAGGTCGTGCTGAACGTTCCGTATTAATTTTTTGGGGATCCCAAATTAAGAGATAACGTTGTTGTTGTTGTAGCAGCATACAAATTCCCCAAAGACATTTTGGGGAGTGTTGCTGGAGTGACAGTCCTTGGCCAGATATAAATCTGGGTCGTTCCGGTTACGTAGACCCGACTGTCGTGGGAACGAAGAGAATACGTCGTACAGGCTGCTTCGCTTCGTACTCTTAAAATCGGCAAAGGCTGTGAAAATCTGTCAGTGGTGGACTTACCAGGTTTGACTCTCCAAACAGTTGGTTCGTTAAGGGCTTTAGTCTTGCAGACAGTATTATTCCGCGTTAAGTAGCGCATAAGGCGGTAATTCCTTTTTTGTGGATTGGACAAATACACTGAGATTCCAGTCTTCGGGCATATATTCATCAGACCAAATTCTGCTTAACCGCTTTTATTTATATTATGGTGGTCCGGAAAAAGGAAGGTCGGAATTTTAATGCTCTCATCCCCTATAAGCTTCGTACATTGGTTCGGATTGTTGTTCATCAAATGCGCCACCTGTGTCGCCATTTAAAAGCGTCTGGATTTCCATCTTCGTCTTTATAAGAACCAGCTCTGGCCTTGAAACCAGTGGATTTTTGCCTTATTTTGTGATAGACTTTTTGAGCCGAATATCTGGCTGCCACCATCTTAGGCTCTTCTAATCACGTCACGATGTTTCTTCGCCATCTTCTTCTTCTTCTGGTATCGCTCAACTGTCCGTCGCTTCGTATGCTTCGAATTTCTCAAACCACTTCCTCCGCAGCGGCAAGAAGATATTGGTCTCGTTTATATCCCGTCGAATGAAAAGTTTGTTCTCCAGAGTCGATTGCGAAATTTCTCAACTGTCTGTGTCTGTGACTGTAGCTTCTCGACGTCGAACTTTCGCCGTGTTGCCTGACGCACGTACTTCATTTCACAGAGGCGCATTCATACCTTAGCTTCTACAATATAATGATCCGAGTCTATGCTATTTAGCTGCTCGTATAGAGCGCACGTGAAGAACGCTTGACGCCCATCTTCCGTCTATCACAATATTATCAATTTGGTTCCCCGTTCTTTAATTAGGGGCTTTGTGGATGTTTCGATGCTGGTTTCTGGTATTAGTAACAACTATTAGACGAGGCTTAAGGACAAGTGCCTCTTTCAGTTGTAAGGGTTTGTTGTTGTTTTTTTTTTTTAGTTTTGAGTTGTGCCATTATTGCAGAGGTCCATCGATATTTACATACGAAATTTTTTCATTAGATTTCTTGTAAGCAAGCTTAATTTTTCTCTTTGCTCTTTGTGCTGCTTGATTTTCTTGGGTTTATTGATTTTTATTGTTGGTGAAAATTGTTTCTAAATCTACTTGAAATGCACACAAAGCTGCACACAGAGAAATTGTATATGGGCGTTTTAATGGGCAATATGCAGAGTATCTTAATTCACCCACTACTGGAATATGTAGTCGTTTTTATGTATGCATTTGTATGTAGGTATGTGGGGGTAATGCCTACATACCTATAACCGTGCCCACGTGTGAGTACCCGATAATGAATTTAACTGTAAAGCACTGTTATAAGTAAACGTTTTATAGACGGGCTCGACGACTTCTTAGACACGCGTGCTAAGACTTTTAAGCTTTCTAGATTTTAAAAGGTCGGGAGGCAGTAAAAGTTCTTTCAGGCCACATTGCTTTACATCGGTGGTGGGCATCAGCTTTCCCGCGGGCAAAGCTCCCGCAATCTTTTTGTACTAGATGTATACAAAGCTTGAAAGAGCTTTGCCCGCGGGCAGGTCGGTGGTGCCCACACACGTTTTAAAAGTACGCGCAGAAAGTAAAAGCTCACTTTGATCCTCACTGCTTTATAAGCACGTATGTTAATCTTTTTTGGACTATTTTACTACATTCAGTCCGCACAAAATCTATATAAAAGCTTAAAGGGTATTCCCCGAGGATATCTATATGCCTATGTACAGCATGCGACAAAACGATAGCACCTCAAAATTTTAAACAATTTTGACTATTTCTCTTTTGTTTGTTTAATCTTTATTATTATTATTATTTTTTTTTTAAGTATAGCTCTATCTAACAAATGCTATATAAATCCAAGTTTCAGACCTTGCAAAAAAATTATAAACATTCCACAAAATTTTCATACAAATTCCAAGTTTTTTAATTTCTAGAATAATTTTTGGTATGCAGTTTTATAGCTTATTAAAATATAGTAGTAATTCTCAAGTTTGAAGTTGCTAAAAAATTGTGTTGATTTTTGATATTTTTTTTTTGCTGACGGTATCACGTATTTTCTTCAAGACAAAGTAATTTTTTATATAGAAAAGAGTGCATAACACCGTCAGAACAAAAAATTCTCAAAAATCTATGCGATTTTTTAGCAACTTCAAACTGTCATTTTATTATACTAGAATTTAATAAGCAATAAAACTGCATACCGAAAATTTATTTAGAAATTCTAATTAAAACACTTGCAATTCGAATGAAAAGTTTGTGCAATTTCTTAAATTTTTGTACAAAGTTTGAAATTTGGTTTTTGTTAAAATCACTTCTAATGCAACACGCAGAAATTTCATAGGATCAGCGTAGCGGGTGAGGGTAAGCTGGTATTTCTACATATATATATTCTTCTTTGTCTGCGCTATCGGTGAGAATTTAATAAATAAATTTTTGGGAAGGAAGAGACTAAGAAGAGTGTGTCAACATATGTATGCCTCAAGCACACACCGAAACTTTTTAAGGGAAGCTAAGGTGAAATAGAGTAAAAAACTAATCCCAATACTATCTGCAATAGGTTGATTGAATGTAGAAAAATCATAAATCAAAAACTCCTTCCACTAGCCTGATAAAGGAGAATATCGAGCGCGTTTGATTTTGTAGATTAATTCACTTTCATTTATAGCAATTTAATTATTTAATATGTATTTGGACTTCACATTTTTGTTGAGTATTTAGCACGCAATCGAAAAAACGTGAAAAAGAACTAGTCTTATTTTGTGCCTACACAGAATTTCCACTAATGGGTATGGACAAACAAATGTGTGTATGTATGTATGTGTGCAAGTAAACTGTCGCACTAACAAGTGGCAAAAGGTGGCTTAAAGTGTTTTAGCTACGGGTATCTGCTGAAATGGCATATTTTCATCAAGAAAAAGCAGGCCAATGATAATGGGCCTAACAATTAGGTCAATGCTATGGAAAATTGATAAACATTTTTGAATAAGAAAAAAGACAATTATGCACACACTGAAGTATGTAACTCAATAGAAGGTACTTAATAAAAACATACATATTTAAAAATATAAAATTTGCGTCTTTTGAGACGTTAGTTAAAGTTTTGAATTATTTTTCATTGTCAAGCCCTTAAATACAAAAGCTCAATACGTATTTTTTATTTATTTTTTTATTTTTATTTAAAATAAATATGAAATGTTTACTTTAATTTCTAATATGAACATTAGGGTGCCCCACCAAAAAAGAGTTGTGGTGTTTCCCACGGAATCGTAAAATGTATTATATTTAAAGACTTCATTCAAAATATTTCTGAAATATATTATTGTTTACATGGGCTGGACCGATTCCTTAAAGTTTTTTATCATCTGAGTTGATTTTTCGGACAAACTATTTTTAAAAACTAATGTTATTTATAGAAAGAAAAAATCGATTTTTCTAGGTATTTTCAAATCGATCCAGCTCCTGTGCAATAATACATAAAATTTGTTTTATAATATCTTTGAATTACAGTTAAAAGCGCTTAAGTATGTACTTCCTTTGCTCAGAGGCGCATATTTTTTATTGCTTAGCATATTTTGTAACCCTTGAAATTTATTACTTTCCTAAGAACTTCAGTGCTTGATTACCCAAATCGCCAAATTTTTTCACATACATTTTTACTATTTTTAACCGACTTCAAAAAAAAGTTACCGCATAACTTTGGACCACGTTAACTGATTTCTATAATTACATATAATACGGTTCCGATCAATGGATCATGAAAAAATTAACGGTTCTCTTAAATATATTGAAATATTAATATCAAAATAAATATACTTTAAAACAAAGGGTCCGCAGACCAAAAATGGCATCATTTTTTAAAATACTTAGAAAGATATACCAAATTTTCTTAAAATTATTTCGCGTATGCTCTCTATTCCTGCAACTTCGGCATTCACAGAAAGTTGTTTCTATTAAGATTTTGAAATGGTAGGATGAGAGAAATAAAGCGAATATCTCACTAATAAAAAATTAACTTTTGATTTATATTAATTTTAATATTGATTGCTATAAAGCATATGATACTTTCAAAGAAATATATTTTTTTTATAGAGAAAATGCATAATAAGGAAAAAAATTTACATTTTAAAAGCATTTTTACTTTTTCTTAAAAAAAAATAATCTATATATATTTGAAGTGTACTATATTTTTTCAGATTTTTTTAAAAAAGTACTATAATATTCTTAGAAAATGTGGGCAACCCTAATGAAAGCGCCCACTTTTTGAAAACTTCCCAAACGCATTTCCTATCGGTAATCGAGTTCAAGCTCCACTGCTTACTGACATTTATTTAGTCCTACTCGGCTATTTTCATTGTTCAAATATTTGCTACTAAATAAATCACTAAAGCGGTGTAAGATGCAATAACCGTGAGAAATAGGAGCCCATAAAAAATAAGTACATAGCTAAAAGCCATTAAATTTAACAAATTACTAGTTTTGCTTAGTTAATCTTTATCACCACACGATAATACTAGCTAGTAAACATTTTGCTTAAAATAACCCAATTCTGCTGTAATATTTTAAATATTCTTCTGCTTTTAAATTGCATATTTAAGAAAATAATAACAACTCATTGTTACACTGTTGCAAAGGTTGCAAATGTATTGGAGTTTTACAGTGGCTCAAAAATGTTAAAAAACGCGTTTTTCGTTACCTTCAAACTTATGTTGCCCAAAAACTAGAGCCAATCGGATATCTTTACGGTCAGGTTGGGATTCTACGGGAAAAATCCTATAAGTATCGGCTGAGGATGGACTCCTCACCATATTTCTATTCAGCAAACAGCAGCCTCGAGGGAGCTGCAACTTCAGGTTTCGAAAAATGCTAAAATGCTGATTCTGTGACTAAAGAGGTCTGCTTTCGCGGAAAGTTCCAAGTGAAAATTCCCGATCACGAATATTGGGAAAATGGGCTCCCTGCCCTTGATCCCAGGTATGTATACTGTACACTGAGCAGGCGGTTCATTTCTATAAACAAATGGTCCACGGTGTTCCAGGCTGAAGGATTTGCAATCTTAAACTGCGCAAAATTAAACCTTGAAAAAGGTTTGAAGTGCGCCTTTCTAGTTATCTTTTCAGATAGCCAATCTGCCAACCGGTCATTTTCAACCGGGCGATGAAATCCAAGCTGGTTCGAGACTGCTGTGACACTCTGCAAATTTTGGCAGCCAAAAACGCGCTAACAACGCGTTGGGTACCAGGCCAGGCCAGGTACCAGGAATCGAAAGAAGGATATGAGATCGCCGACGAGTTGGACCAGAAGGATCGTTAACTGTATTTTCAGACTTTAACCGTTCTGCGGTCTCAGTTGGTACTATAATATATAGTATAACAATAATTACTGAGAGGGTGCAGTCTGAACGCAGTAAGTACTGGGGAGCTGTCGGGTCACAGATATTCCAGGCTCTTCGGCTATCCTTTCAACAGAAGAATATTATTCTTGAAAATATAAATGACATCTAGCTACTTTCTGTGTACCCTACTGGTCACAACCGACTACGATTGCACCGAATAGATATGATCAGAGGTCGGATTTGCCGTAAATACGATGCAGCTTCAGAAAATATCCTTGGTTACAGTCTGGCATTTGCCAGACAGAATTTAATAAATTTTTAATCGAACCCTATCAATGCTCTTTTAGGATTATTATGCCGAAGGAGTCATGCCCACACTGGGTTAGCGACTCTCTCTTTAAGATATAGTACAAATAAAGGTTTCCACATATTCCTTAAACCTGCAAATATTTGTTTGAAAGCAAATTCCACAAGCTGCAAGTCTTCATTTAAATCCCAGAATAAATCAAAGAACTAACTTAAAAAGTAAGCCCAAATTCAATAAACAGCGCATTCAATTTACTCCAAATAAGAAAGAAGCAATGAGAGCAACAAAAAAAAAGAAAAAAAGGTTCCAATAGATTACGGGTATATCAAACAAAGCAAAATTTTGATGCCACCATGCAAACAACCAAACGATCCAACACGTCCAGACAACAAAGCCTGAAACCACATTGAAATTTTCTAAGTATGTATGTATTATTTTAGAGGTTAGGTACAATGGCAATGACGTTTAAAACATAAATACGCAACCAGAAAAATCATGGCACGTTGTCGGCCGTTCCTAGCGCAACGTGGAGGACGTGAATGTCCTTGAAATGAAATGCGAAAGCCAAGGACAAATTTGGTGACAAAAATATTCAACACAAATAGAATGAAATGGCAAAATGATGATTGTAGTATGCCAATAGCAGCAGTTCGAATTCTGCCATCGGCAGAGGACATTTTTGTTTTTTCATTGGCAGTCGTACATAGCTGTTGTGAGGGAGTATAGCGACAGTTTGCCAATTTTTGGCCACAAAAGAGAGCAATAAAATCCTATTCATACGTAAAAAGTGCAAAGATGGCATTTATGTATATGGGGCGTTCCATACCAAAATGGACCTGGGTTCACACTTCATGTGTTTGATTTGTTTCAAATTTTTAGGGTAGATGGAGAAACATAAATAATAAATAAATATGAAATTCGAGATTGATTAATAAATTTTGAAAAACTTAAATACGATTTAATAGTTTTCCAAATATCTCTAGAATGGAGCGAGGAAAAAATTTGAAAAAAACACATATACACACATCATCTCTCTATGAGAAGAAATATAAAAAAAAAAAAAATTTTTACTTAAAAAATTTTTCACATAAAATTTTTTTTATAAAAAAAAATAGTTATTCAAGATATGCCATCTCAAAAAAAAAAAGGAAAAAAACGCAATAGTAGCTCTGAGTATTGCGCAATATTTAATTTGAGTTATAAATTTTTTTTACACCGAAGTTGAGCAAAATGAGTACATTACAAATTTACTAATTTTTTTGAGATGGCATATTTAAAAAAAAAAAATTTTATCAAAAAATTTGTATGTGATATGTGTATGTGTGATGTTTTTTATTTTTTTCCTCGCCCCGTTCTCGAGCTATTTAGAAAACTATTAAATTGATTTGCTTTGTTTTTGTGCTGTAAAGTTTTTAAAAATTCATGAATCAATCTCAAATTTCATATTTATTTATTACTAGCTTTTACACGCAGGTTTAACCCCACGTCTTTATACAAATATGAAAAATACTTTATGTAAAGATATTATATTTTATTTCTGCTCTAATTTTACTACAACCGTGATAGCAGAATATGATAGGTTTTTTGGCTTGGGTGTTATGGAATGGATAATAATTTTTGGCACAGTAGGTGTTTTATTTAGGTTGAAATATCTCCAACAAATTATGAAATAAAAGAAATACCAATGTTGTGATATCTTAATTTTAACTATCTAATTTCTTACGAATAATAACTCTCAAATTATTTCACAGCATGTTTTTAATACTTCAAAGCATCTATTAACATAACTGCTTTTTCCAATGCAATTATCATACATTTTATTTTGGATGAAGTTTTGGGTTTTGCTTTAAGGAATTCTTGTTTATTGTCATTGCAAAAGCTAAGCGAACTGGAAACTGAAGTCTTTTAAATTTGAAAAGCGTATCAAAAGGAAGTAAAGGGGGCATGGGACTTGTGGTTCCGAAGTTATGGCTGATAAGAAATTCAACGCCTATATTATGTGCCACGCCCCCATATAAAACCATGCCTATAACCTCCCGCGGGGTAAAAACAAATAAGTGTGCACAAAATTCCGTGTCGTGGTTCAAAAGTTATAAGGTAATAAACAAACAGACATTCACATTTATATATATAGATAGATTTATGTGAACCCCGTCCATTTTGGTATGGAATGCCCCATATATTATATGCATATACTTATGTACGAGAAAATTGGCAAAGGGGTCTACTGCATTTGTTGAATTTCCCTTTTTTTGCTTAGATAGGAGTTATTTGTAGTCATACAAATACATATGTAAATATGTATCTACGCTTAGTCACTTTTCGGTTACTAACGCGTTGTTTACGCGTCGATGTTATAATTTCCGTTTCCAGTATCGATATGCCGCTTTCCATCAATAAATTTTAGCAACAAAAAAAAAACTATAAAAACTGCAATTCCACAAACACGCAAGACGGGCATTAAGAAATAAATTTTAGCCTATTTTTAGGCATGCCAAGGTCTTTCTAATCATCGTAAGCCACGCATCATTTGAAGCGATTTAGTTAATTTTTTTTTGCGCATGGCTCGCAAAAATGGTTTAATCAATTTTAATCTGAATCCATCGCCGTAACGTAATTCTGCCAATCAATGTTAAGAAAAAAGGTTCAGTCCAGTACCGCCAAATTTAAACGTGAATTATTAAGAATGCATTCAAGCTAAAAACTTAAGCACATATGTACATACATTAGGGTGTCTCACCAAAAAAAAATTTCGAGTTTCCAAACGAAATTATAAAATTTATTATATTTTAAGACCGCAAAAAAAAATTTTTAGAAGATATCAACCAATACTTCCCATTATGCCAAACATAAGAATATAATTTGAGTTTTTGATTAAAGAAAATAAAACAATTCTAGCGCTTTTCGAGCATTTTCGTAATTTAAAAAATTAACCCTTTTTCTCAACGATTCTATATTTGGCCAATTTATATTAAGCTTGTGAAAAGCATTTGTTTTTTACTCTAAACTAAACTTCGACTCCGAAAATGCAAGTTAATAGTATGTAGTAATATTTGGCGCTTACACTTTTGCTAAGTGTTTGGCCGAGCTTCTCCTTCAAGTTTTGGTGTGCGTCTTGACGTTCTAACACAAATTGAGGGACCTACATATAGCTTTAAGCCAAGCTTTTTCACGCCAGAAATACATTCGGAGGTTTGCCATTGCCAGCTGACGGGCGACCGCTGTTAGAAAAAACCACAGATCGAGCCCAGGTTCTACGGAGTAGTAGTATCAGATATGTCTGTAAAATCTAAGTCTCAAAGTTTACCCTAAAAAAAAGCAATTTACGCGCCCTTTCTGCGACAGAAAACGAAATGATCACTGAAGTCACTGAACTAAATGATTTATCAGTTAAATCAGATATAGACAGAACCAAATCGGTGAACGAATTTCGTCGGACGGAGGTATGTCGTCGGATAATATTCGCTGCAACATTGCGCTCAGTAAAACAAAATCCCGACCTTGAGCATTTGTACGATTTTTTTGGAGTGCAGGATTTGTCAGAACTAAACCGAACTGCGTAAATGAAAACCCACAAGTTACTGAACCCGGCTATATTCTACCAAAAATATGTTTAGTTTAAACAAACATTGTTTTGTACGGATACTTTTTTTGGTGTGAAGAAGCAGTAAACTTGAAAAAAATGCTCGAAAAAAATGTGTTGAAAAGTTAGTAAAACGATTAGTAAATAAGCTATAAAATATGTTTAGGTCAAACCTATCACGAGTATTCTAGACTTTTGCATTCCTCCCAGTTGTGTAAAGCATTAGCTGGTATTTGTGTATCATCTGTTGGTGCAAACGAACGCTTATCATCCGTCAACTACAAGCAATAGTTGATGAATTTCACAAATAAAAAAAAAATCGTAGACAATTAAATACTTAGGAATGGCGCTAAATATATGCTAAGCTCAAATTGAAAGAGCATATAAAAATTAAAGCTTTTAAACTAAACATCAAATTGTTTTAGTTGAAAGCACTTATTGGCTGAAGTTCGAAGCTGTCTGTTCGAACAAATTGATTATTTTGGCACAAATCCTCAAGCCTGCGTACAACTGTCGGAATGTATGTATTGCGAAAACAAATATTGAAACTATTATGCGTTGTTTTCTAGTTTGTTTGCTGCTAGCCACGCAAGACTTCACCTGTTTTCGATAAGGCAAATTGTACAAGAAGAACTACACTGAAGCACAGTGCTGCCTAAGTGGGTGAAAAATCTAGAAATTCGTTGCCTGCAATGTGAACGTGTTTGGTATTTTCGTAAAGGTAATTTATCCACTAGAAAGACGTAAACAGAAATTTCCCTATAAAATAAATTATATGCAGCCAGGAAGTCACTAGAGTCGAAAAATTTTATACTAAGAGTTTTAATAAGAGTAAACTCCTCACGTAGATAAATGTCAGAAATACATTCTTTGAAATAAAATGTTGGTTTGATGTTTATTTATTTCCACATAGATAGTATAAAACTACAGGAATAAAAATTTTGGAATAAAATTAAACTCAGGGTGTCCCTGCGGTATCCCAGAAAAACAATTTTTTAAGTAAAAGATTCACAAAAATGGTTAATTTTAATGAAATGAATCAAAAATATATGTAAAAATATGTTATCTTTTATTATTCTATTAAATAGTACGGATGTTTGGCTTTCAAAAGAAGAAATAAATACCAGCTAATTTTTTGGACTTTTTGAAGTAATGCGTTATTTGCTAATGCATAAAATCATTTTTTGTCAGTGTGAAGTGCCACATTGAAAAACTTGATCTGTAGACAAAGATTTTTTTTTAACGAGTTGCGACCTGTTAAAAAATTTAATTAAATTTTTTTAATAATTTAAATGATTTATTAAGAGAGAAATGTGCATGAAAAGGGTTAATTTCTTAACTAAATAGGGTTGCCACCTATTTAAAAATCAGACGAAGGAGGTTTAAGGAGGTTTTAGCTTGCAAATATTACGAAGAGGATTGCCACATGTTTGCAAAGTGAAATTTAGTTAAACTAAAGTAATAATTGTGTCAATTTTAGTGAGAATTTGTTACAGGTGGCAACGCGTTTTAAAATAATAAAACTCTATTGCATATCTACAGGCCAAGGCCTGTAATTTGACACCTCTTTTTTTGAAAATAGAACGAACTACATGTACAGTGCTATGTAAATGGCATAAGAACCCAAATTTTCTTTAAACTACATTTAAAGTGAAAGTATCAAAGTTATCTAAAAACAAACTACATTTTTGAATTAAACGTCCCCAATTTTACTAGGAAACGAATTTTCATTTAAATCCGTCTATAATTCTATTTTTGCCCACATTTTATATGGAAGGGAAGTACTGTGTGACCGTCAAAACAGGGTAAATGGTGTTTTTTTTAATATTTACAAAGTTTTGCAAACTATTTTTTTATTATTTTTGATTAAAAAAATTGGAACTTTTTAATCAGAAAATTTTTATAAAAATTTTGAATATGCAGTTACAAGGCTTGTCAAATTTTAGTAAAATAAGTGCAAGTTTAAGCGGCTAAAAATTCGAATTCAAGAAATTTTATGTGAAAAAAATTGGAAAACGCCGCCAAGAAAAAAAATTTAACCACCCAAAACCTGCAACTACTTTACCAAAATTTAATAAAAAAATTTATTTTTATAAAAATTCTGATTAAAAATCTCAAAATTTTGATGAATATTTGACGCATCTTTCTAAATTCTGTATAAAGTTTGAGAGTTTGATTTATACGGGTTTAGTAAAAAATAACAAAAAAATTTGCTTAAAAAACATTGTAAATAGTAAAAAAAAACACCAGTCGTCCAGTTTTTTCCGCGAGTGTTAACCACGTGATCAGGTAGTTAACACATTTTAATTGAATTCAATGGTCTAAAGAATATTAATTATTATTTATGAACTTGGTAAAATTTCATGAAATGTGCTTCTCTTTCATTAAAAAAAATTATACTATTTTGTTAAAAATGTTTACTGCAGTTAATTTTATGTATGTAAATTGAATTCTCAAACGAATATTTTAAATAAAATTAAGTCGGCTTACTTTCATGCCATATATTCAAGTACTCACCAATTTTCGCTATACTAGCCGACAATATCCAGATACCAATTATAAATGGCGTTTTCACTCTATCAAAATCCACTTGGGAGAGCGGATAACGTTCTGGTCTATGCGCATAGGGATCATCATCGTCATGTGCTGAAATCATTATCGGTGGTCTATGTGTATCGACTTCTTTAGGTTTTTCACTTGGTGTAGGCTCTGGTGCTATGGCATTAGTTTGAAGTGCAATTTTATTATCATCACTGCCGCTTGTTGCAACCTGTTGCAGAATAAATGAAAGAATAAGGAAAGGTAATGAAATATTTCTTTGAAACAAATAAATGCATAAACGAAAATAAGTAGAATAAGTGCTTAAGTATATCCTGCCCTATGAGAGAACCTAATTAGTGTTTAAAGGGCAAATAAATTTTAAAAGCTATTTGAGAAAATTTATCTGAGAATATCAAAAAGAAAAATTAAAAGGAATTTAAGTTGCTTTTTTATTTATTTTTTTACTTCAATTGCAGCTCCTCTATCACTTGTGCGTCTTTGACAATTATGAATTATTTATCGCAAGGCATTTAAGTGTAATTTTCTATAACAACCACAATGTAAATGATATCGTAGTGGTTTATCGTAATTAATGATTAAAGCTGCAACAGAGCGGAGAGATATGAAAGTACTGTGAAAATAAAATTATCATGAGTGGCATTAAGGGTGCGGTGATAAGAAATAAGATAAAATTTCGTACACATACATACGTACATACATATATATGTATCATAATTCGCAGATTGCTTAGTCGTTCCATCAAAATCAACGAAATAATTTAGCTCAGTGACACTGAACGAATTCATGTTCTTAAAAATGCCTGAAGAGAAAAAAAACGCGCTGAAAATGGCACAAGCCCGAAATCGGCTTGTCTCCTAACTGCATTTGACAAAGGATGAAACAATCGTTCAATCCAATCCAATCCAATCGTTCGTTTTTCTTCTAAATATGAACATATAGTCTAAGATCCGACAAGGGCACAACCTTCACCCATCTGTATAATGGATCAAATCTATTTTGTATCCTGTTAATATCCTGGCCTCTTCTTGTTATTAAGAAAACAACTCTTCAACACAAATACATACATTGATTAAAATACTATTTTTCTATATAAAAATAATGGTGATTTCGCTGTCCCAAAAAAATGTTATTCTTCCATGGTGCAAAATATGTTTATACAATATATATGGCAATGCCAGGCAAAAGAGATTTAATAGGATTTGAGCTTGGAAATAGTTTTAATGCGGGTTGCCACCTGTATGAAAAGTCTAATTTATTTTACTTATAGTTACACAAGTTAAATTAAATGTTAAAGTATGGGGGCCAAACGTAGAAGTTTTAAGAAAATTTTAGTTTGAATATAATTTCGATTAGGGCTGCCATCTATTCGAAAAGTTATATCTATCAACAGCATTTTTTAACCATCAGATCTGCATAGTTACTTCGAGTTTCAAAAATGAGATGTCAAATTAAACCGCTGGGCACATTGATGTATATAATATATTTTTTGAAGCTAGTATTTTTTAGAATTGTAGGGTGATTTTGAAGTTCGATTAAATGAACTACTGACAACATGCGGCAGCTCCCTTCACTCAGAAAGGGCTGGACAGATTTAGATGAAACATTTGGAATATTTTTTTTGGCTTTCTGACTAAGATTGCCACATGTTTATAAATTTAAAATTTATAAATGTAAATTCAGTTAGCTGAGGACGCCGGCTTTCGATATTTGTGCAATGCTTAGACCCAAAAGTTATAACTTGGCCAGCGGAACGACGACACTGCGTAATGTCCAACTTAAAAACATGTACACAGAAATGCAAAAAAAAACTGGTAACGATTCTCAACACCGCCAAGTTTTGTTCTATAACTAGAGATGGTTGGACCTCTCGAATCAACCTATTTTACATGACAGTAACTTGTCACTTTATTACGGAAGATTTTAAGTGAAGAACAACTGTGTTATCCACAAATAAAACGCTCAGAGAAATTGATCATACAAGCGAGAATATTGCTGATTCCTTGTGAACTGTTTTAAACGATTTGAAATTTTTTGAGAAAATTTCAGCAGTCGTCACAGACAACGCATTGTTGATGATAAAGGCATGTGCATTGCTCAAAAAAAGGCATTTGTCGTGTTAAAGCATAAATAGACAGCAGCGTTGATCCAGTTCAACTCGGGAATTAACTGCACTTGATCCGGATTAAGTCCGAATTAATCCGGATCAAAGCTGCCGTCTGTTTAAGCTTTTACGCTCATACACTAAATCTTATCGTTCAGGATGCTTTGTCACACGATTATATTTTTAGTACATCATATCTAATTGTAAACGGGTAGTGAAATATCTCAAAAGCAGTCCTATCCCTTATTCTAAGCTAAAAGCCACACAAGTTACACACACTCCCCATAGTCTTATACAAGAGGTTCCTACCCGTTAGAACAGTTTTTACTTATCAACGACATCATTTCACATCAACCACAATGTTAATCAAAAGTATTTGAAACATTTCTGTACTTAGAAAACACTCACAGTAATAGCTAATTTTTATTAATTACCGAAAACGCTAAACAATCTGTATATCTCGTGCGCGTATAAAAATGTTGTTGCCGCTTTGCAAGATTGCTAGACCACTTCTACGCTTAAACGATTATAAAATCAAGTTGTGCAGCGGTCGAATGTTAAGATTTAAGTTGAATACAAAATAAAATTTAGGAAGAACAACTTTATTTTTTTTTTATGTAAACTACACTTGTCTACATACAAACAAATACACATAAATATGTATGTATGTGTACATAAATATGCATGTTCAGCATATCAATCGGCCAAGTTTATTTTTACTCCAAGCGATTGGCCTCATTTGCGCTAAAATCTGGTTAACACTGGAAGTTAACTGCCAAACTGAGCATAACCAACTCAAACCGATTTAAACAACTCCTCAAAACAAAAAAAAAATATCTACATATATTCTAAATAATGATTTGACATTATTTTTTTTTTTTAAATAAATGCTAAATATGAAATGTTGATAGGTGCAAACAATAATTGTTGCTGTAATTGCGTGTACATATTGCATTGAAAAGTTAGTGCTGTCCATATCGAACCAAAAAAAAAAAAAACAAAAAACAAAAAAAAAATAACAAACATAGTATCACAAAACAAAACGTCACTCATGTTCGTGCACAGTCACATGTTATTATTAGTTCTAGCATAATTATAGTAGCTGAAAATTTAATCAAAATGCATTCAATGCAATGGAATCCATAGAGATACATAGATAATAAATAACACTGTGCAACATTTTCAGGCTCAGTGTCTGGGGGCGGTATGATTCCAACTCAGGATGAAAGACTTCTAGACTGGCGATGGGGGTACGGGATTAATTAAGTTCCCAACCCGCTCATCCCGACGTTTTTCGGAATCGTTTTCATGAAAAAAATTCACATGTCTTTCAAAATAATTTTAAGTAATGAAGAAAAGAATTTTAAATCTAGCATTTTCCGATTATTTTGTTTTGCTTTGCTGTTCGTCTCAATAAAACGTAAAAAAGTGCATAGTTCAAACAAATTTTTTAAGGAAAAAATTTTCCAATAATTTTATTTTATTTTGCTGTTAGTTTTTGTCTCAATAAAACATAAAAAAGCGCATATTTCATACAACATTTTTAAAGTTGTTTGTCTGAATTTGCGGAGGTTACGATTTTATCGCGTGTGACGGGAAAGAATTTTGGTCCCATTCCGCCCGCAAAATTTTATGGACCTTCCCGATACCACCCATCTCGGCCCATTTTGAAATCAGCACCGTTGGTTACGCGGGTTCCGAATATCCGGCGCCCATCTCTATTCTAGACCCATATAGTAAAACCGCTAAATCTTTTGCATTATCAGGTAAAGTTTTTTATGTCCATTTTAAGTATGAATTGTTTTTTAGTGTTTTTAGAATAAGTGGAAAAGGGTTAAATATCACATTTTTATTTTCTGTGGACTTCTACGTTACATGTATAAAGATTTTGTTTGGGAATACCCCTAGTGAATTTTTTTGGGCGAATAATTTTCTTGAACAATTTAGTCCTCTTGCGATCTCTCATATGCAGTTTATTCAGACTTTCCAAAAGACCTTTCAGGAGAAACCTAATGGGTTAAAATTTTCTGCAAAATTATTCCTCGTGAAATTTTAATATTTGTACATACATAAACTACGCATTTCATTCCGATATGAATTCTAACCTTCTTTTCATTTATTCTAAAAACACTCAGACAAAAAATTGCAACCTTAATATTACTATAGAAAAATTAACCTGGGAATGCAAAAAGATTTGGAGGTTTTACTACACGCGTATTGAGTCTGAGTTGGAATCATTCCGCCCCCAAAAATGCTGTTGCACTGTGTAATTTGAGCAGTAACGCATTTCAACTGTGTAAATGACCTAGACAAAGTTAGCTGGGCTTTATTTTCAGATTTAATATGCATCTTGATTCTTTTTATAAATTTATGTGTATGTGCATTTTTCGTAGAAATGGTTTAGAATGCTAGATAATCAACATTCTTTCGAGCGGAAAACTATGTTTCCCTTCAGAAGCTTCCAATAATAATACTAATTGTTTATTCAACCATTTTTTAGTAGTAACTTTTTTATAGTTCCCTTTAAAAAAAAATCCAAAATATGCAATGGGGGACCAATAAAAACTTATTAGCATTGAAAAATTGTAAAACAAGCAATTGGGTATTATAACTGGAAGTCACTTGAAGAGATACAGGGCTTTTCGATAGGAAAATATTGATTTTCATGAATTCTATACCATTTTCACGAAATTTTTTGCCCATATAAATACATGGAAAACTCTGAACGGATCTAAATATTTTTTGATTTCAAAATAATAAAGGGGTATATTTTTTCGCACCATCCTAATGCACATTAGACCGCACCACCTTACAAGCAAACAAAAACAAAGTTGACCGTACTCCCCTAAATCTAAAGTAATTCTTCAAGGCAATTTGGGAAAGACATTTTTTGGTCGAACCGAGAAGTCGCTTTTTACATTTTAAGTAACTTAGCTAAAGTTTATTGATGTTGATGGTACTTGAGGGCAATAAGATTTGAGATCTGGTGGGCAAGTACTAGAGGAGCGAGTACTTTAGGCCGATAAACTTTCGAACAAAAAAGTTGTCTCCATGAGACAAAAACATTGATATACCATATTTAAAGATCCGACCACAAATGCCAAAATTGATATTTACAATCATTTTTAGGCGAGAAATAAGAATATTGTAAACTTTAGGCTTGCCAAATGTCCGGGTCTAGGAGCATCTCAAAGAAAAAATATCTGATTTATAAACCTGCCTTGACATCCACCAATTCAATCACTTGATATTCCTTTGGATATGCAATGGCAAATGCGTTTTTTTAAGGCATTTGAAATAATGGCACACAATTGGACCCAACCAAGAAACAAATGAGGGTAAAACTGATGTTGGCAAGCCTTCTCACAGTGCCGACAAAGTGACACACTATAGCAAAACAGAAATGTTTGCTGTTTTATGAGCAAAGAAACCTACCAAATTTTTTAGCATCCTACCTACCATCCTATCAACGAGAAAAAACCTACCAATTTTGGTAGGGAAAAGCCCAAAACGGCAACCCTGTGTACGATGTCACCTATAATATTTCTCGTTTCTCGAAATCGAAACACATAACTCCAGGAAATTCCTCCAAGTGCACAGACAGGCCCGCGGCATCACATGGTTACAGAATTGGGATTACCCCAGCATGCCGTTTGCGGATGCATACATATCTACAAACAAACATTAATGTATCGAAGAAATTCGAAAAAAAAATATTGATTATAACAATATGAGTTGCAAAACATTTACTATATGCGCATTTATAATTCTGTGGACATTTGACAAAACGACTTAAGCATATCTTTCACGTACAAAGAAAATGGCATATGTCGGCAAAGCTATTTTTACCGTCAGTGCAATCAATTTCATTTAAAATAAAAAACATGCAGTTGTTGTAAACAGAAACCTTTTTGAAGGTTGAGCATACCGACAAAATAATTTAACATTTCTTTCTAATTGCAATATTTTTCTCTTTGACGGTAAAATATGTTTTGTCGACATATGCTATTTTGTATGTCCGTAAAAGACAGACTTAAGTTGTTTTTTCAAATTTCCACGGAATTTACTTAGCATGAAAACTAAAACAAAATTCCATTACAAAATATTCGCGCTTATTTGCCATTATTACGCTCAAGTGTAGTTCTATTGTTGATGCGTCAGTGCCATAAAAGCATGCCAGAAGTTATACAGATTCGATATATGTACATATGTATGCACTTCAAATAGTTTTCTAAAATTGAATAATACATTTACAATAAATAGTTTAGCAACGTAATTGCATTTATATGTATGCTTATTATAAATTTATATTTTTATGTAAATATCAAAAGCAATTTTCCTAATTTCTGGCAATTGTCTGCGAAATTGCATAATCAACTGCGTTACAAAACTCAGAGGCTAACTGCTGGGTAAATTACTGGAACGTGCATGAGTATTTATACCTTTAAATACATACATACATACATATGTATGTATGTGTTTATATGCATCTATTTAACATTTTCATTTACAAAGCTGTTAGTAATCCGCAACAACAATGGCATTGGCAAAGGCCCCAACACAAGCGATGTTTTTTTTTTTTTTTTCTTCAAGTTCAATTGTAATCGATTGAATTATTGCAGTCACACCAGTACGAGTACATACATACATATTTACGCTGCAGACTGCAGTGAACAGCCGAGGTAGTCAATAAACACATAACACATAACAAATTTGGTATGAAATGAAAGAGGTCTGAAATTGCTGTTTGTAAGTGATTGTCTTTATTTTAATATATCTGTTTTAAAGCTATTTCTTTCATTTGATACCAAATTTGTTTAATTTGGATCAGCGGTTTGTTTGTTATTAAAAAAATAAATAAAGTCCGGATTTTTCAATTATTATTGGACTTTTTCCCAAAAAGTTCGAAAAATAAAAATAATCCAGAATTCTTGTCCAGGAGGTCCTAGGATCAAAGGAACATTGACAATATATTGCCAGGTTTTTTATAACATCGAAAAAAAAGTAATTGTTGTTTTCGTTGCTGCTGCTTGGAGCGCAATTCTGGCTAAAATAGTTGAAAGTCTTTTGTAAGACAATTGAAAGACAGTAGGCAAGATTTTGTTTATTTTCGCACGAATGTCTTACAAAAAAAGCTTTCATGGTGAAAAGCTCTTTTGACATAAAGCGCTTTTATATGGAATTGCTCGCGCTGCAACAGCCGCAATGACCGATGGAGCAAAGCAATGACGCGCGATTCAAGAGATCCGAGGACGAATGCTCTTCTTTTATTTATTTTTTCTTTTTTAATTTAATTTTCTTTCAATTTCGAGATTTTATTGTTTTAAAAAGAAATATATATATCTTTTTAATTTCATTTAATTTTCAGGAACTTTCAATTTGTTCAAGTTATTTTTCTCTTTTAACTTTTAGATTTCATTGTTTTAAAAGGCAATTTTTTCTTTTACTTCTTATGAAGTAATTTAATTTTTTTTTGTAAGTTATTGTTTTTTTTATTAATATTTTTCTTTGCATTGTAGATATTGTTGTTTTAAAAAGAAGTTAATAGACGTGTTTATATTACATATTTTTTATTTATTTTGAAAAAATTATTTATTTTTATATAATTAATTTTCTTTTTTTTAATTCAATTTAATTTTTAGAAAAAAATTGTTTAGCAATAAATGCTAAGACCTCCTCATCAGCAGATCTTCCAATTAGTCTTTCGAAATACAGAAAAGGGCTCTCAGGGTAATTGCGAGAATTGACTATTGTCTTACGCAAAACTTTTGTCTTTCGAAAGACTACGGTTAGATGACAGTTGCTAGAATTGCATTGTTGAAAACACAATCACGCCGACATTGCAAACCCTCCCTTCCCTAACATTTAAAAACGTTTAACAAGACAAGAAGAGGTGCTTACATACATTAAACTTTGTACAATTTTTATGTAAGCGCTAGTAAATTTCACTACAGGGTACATTTTGTAAGTATTTAATAATATTGCATTTTCAGTACATACATACATATTTCATACACATACTTTGCCTTAATGCTTTCCCTTTCCATGCGGAAATGACGAAAATTGCATTTCAAATGCAATCAAATTGTTGTTAATTATAAATTTTGAAGAGAAACTTTTGCTGCGGTATACGGCATAGCAAAACGTATAAATAATAAAAAAAACTTAAATAATTTAGAGGCAAGAAGTTGATGCCATCAACAATCGATACGCCCACTTAACACTTTGCGACATGTTTAATAGCTTGGAAATGCACCGCTATTTAAGTGAATTTAATTTACAGCTTATTATATTATACTATACATGCATATTGCTAGCTGAGAGTGAAACGTTGATAAGTCCACTTTTTATAAAAACTCATATTTTGATATAGGAAGCAAGGGATAATTGTGCTTTGTAATCTGTTTTAATACACTAGTCGAGTCGAAATTTTAGGCAATGACATTAAATTTCCGATACGATTGGACTCTCGAAAATCGATTTGCATCCGAATAATCTGAGTTTTCTGAATAATTATTATTGAGTTATATTTTTCCACTTATAAATAATTATTATTTAGAAAACTTAAAAGGCTATATAGACGCAACCAACAGAAATTTTGACCGGCAAACTTTGGGACTTTGCTGCCTCTGAAAAGTATATGTCGGAAATTGCCATATACTTATTAAATAATTTTAATTGAATTTAATTAATTAAACAGGTGACAACCCTCTTCAGACACCTTAAAAAATCGATATAGGCAGCCCTCTTAAAATATTTTCAAACTAAAACCTTTCGCCTGGCATCCATATTGTGATACGTGTTCCACTTATCCAATTTCCTTATTCGGGTAGAATTAGACGTTTTAAATAGATGGCAGCTCTCTTACATGTACATAGTTTGAAATAAAGCCTTTCCCCTGGTAAATCCCTTCAATAACCTTCTTAATGCTCAAACTAAAGGTTTCTTAACAACAATAACTACTCAACTGTTCCTCTAATTCAAATTCGACTTATGAAACGGGTGGCAACCATATTCAAAATATTTTCCAACCACAGTCTTTTTAAGCTTATTTCCTCTTGCTTCCATGAGTATGGAATTGATTTTAAATATATCCAAACCAAGTGCTACACCACAAATACTTCTAGATATATGCAGTATGAAAAATTCCGTTTGTATGGGAGGTGCCACGCTCCCTTGTCTAAAGGTAATAAGTTGGGTTTAACAACACTTAGTGTGCAAAATTTCATTATGATCGGTTGAGTAGTTAAAGTGTGAAAACGTAACAAGCAAAGAAACTCACTTTCGGGCAGAGTCATGAAAAAGTAGATATGGTATTTCACCATACATTACATGAATTAGGGTGGTCCAAAAATTTATGAGAAAATGTAAATTCGGAATTATTATGCTCCCACCCCCTAGGATTGTTTCATACCGAAAAAATGTACCCCTATTTTTTTATTATGAAATCAAAAAATATTTAGAGGTCGCTCAAAGCGCTCAAAGTTTTTCATGTATTTTATATGGGGAAAAACAACTTTTCATAAAAATGCAGGAGATTCCCTATAACAATACCCAATTTTTATTTAACCATTTTTTCATAGAGACTATAATTTATAGGTCCGTACCATTTCTACGAAAAGTTGTCTGTTTTTCTATATAAAATACATCGAAAACTTTGAGCGACCTCTAAATATTTTTTGATTTAAAATTAAATAAATAATATAAAAAAAACTTTTTAATATACAACGCTTTTATAAATGGACTAAAAAGTAGAAAATANTTTAAAGAAATGGCGTGTCGTCTATTTCCGGTGTAGCAAACGTAGTACATAGGGCGACATCTAGATGTCATCTACCTCGCCCTATTCACTATGCTTTTTTATAGGAGCTTTTCAAAGCTTTGCTTTATGGTGTCGGACACACAACATTGAAAGTTTCTGGAACACAACATTGAAAGTTTCTGGAACACAACATTGCAAGTTGATAAAAGCGTTGTAAAATAGGGGTATATTTTTTCGACATGAAACAATCCTAGGAGGTGATAATAAAAAAAAATATAAAAAATTCCGGCTTTACTTTTGTGCATACATGCCCACTAGTAGTGAGAATTTGTGTGAACTTTGGGTTTCATGAGCAGGTAGCAGCTTCCACCACGTTATGCTGATCTCAATAAACAAGAAGAAAAAGTTGTTTCAACCCTTTGAGAGGTGTATGTACTAATAAAAAAAAATATACAGACACTATTGTGGCAGACCCGTAAATATGTTATGACGCAGCTTTGACGGTAATTGTCAATGCAAGGATGCAATAAAAAGAACGAAAAGAAAAACAAAAACAAATGAATATTAGCAATATATATATAAATAAGAAGTATGTATGTCATATGTAACTAGGCACACGTTCCTATGGCATATACAAATAAGAATTCTTATTCATTGTATGCACATTAGATCGTGCCTTACGATACATATATGAAAAAATAAATATAAATACAAAGTTTCCAAGTGGGTTTCGCACATTTGAGATTAGAATATCAAGGAATACAATTTTTTGGTGGATTTAAGCACGTTTTAAAAATAGCTAAATCGAAACAGTCCTCACCATATACATATATATCTAGCCTTATGTAATATTTTTGGTAGTTAAAAAATGGAAAGTTCTGGACAAAGGGAATAACAAACAAGTAAGAAAGTCTAAGTTCGGAGCCGAACATTAAATACCCGGCGCAAGTATTAACTTCAGGAGGGTCTCAAAATTATATTTCCCCTGCAACCGCTGCAAATATTCGTTTATGTGGTTCCTGTGAAGGGCGCCCTCTGAGCAAACACGTGAGCCCGACTTGATGAAATCACAGTTGACAGTTGAAGCCGAGCGGCGAATGCCTCTCTAAATAGTTTTAATTTACTCAAAATGTATGTCCATATTTTAAATAGCTGAAAATTTATTTCCCGTTTTTTAAATAAAAGGTATATATTTCCAGTTGTTACTCGAATTTTGTGTCCATCATTAAAACGACTGGAAATTTATGGCAAGTTTATAAATTACCGTTTATTTTCTATTTTTAACTATCGAAAAATGTATATCCGTCTTTAACATAACTGAAAATTTGTGTTCAGTTTATCACTTACTAAAAACGTATGTCCAGTTTATTACTTTCAAAAAATTTATGTGCATAAATAACGCAAAATGTATGTCTTGTGTCAAACCAACCGAAAATGTATGTCCAGTTTATAAATTAACATATGTATATAAACGGCCAGTTTTAAAATGACCAATCATTTATCCACAGTTTTTATGTCCATTATTGAAATAACTGCAAATGTATGTGCTGTTTTTTAACTAACCAAAAATTATGTACTTTTAAATTACCTCTAATATATGTATGTCCATATTTCAATTAACAGAAAATTTATGTCCAGTTTTTAAATTACCTAAAATGTATGTGCAGTTTTTTTTTTCTTACAAAAAAAAATGTATGACCATCTCTTAAATAACTTGAAATTTACACATGTCTAGTTTTAATTGACCAAAAATGTAAAAAAGTACAGTAAAAGCGGATTCCTCAGATAAAAACAAAAAACTTTATCTTTAGATTTTTATCAAAAACCAATCAAACCGATAACACTGTAGGGACGCTAAAATCACAAAAAAAACACTGAGACACGTAAACTGAATTTTGAGTCATAAATTACGGAGCTGTATACCGTTCTTCTTGATCAAGTAATTTTCCCAAGATTTTTTTTTTTTTTTTAAATACGTACGGGGGGAGTTTGTGGAGGGGGCGGTTTAAAATGTTAAGCTCCTGCGCCCTAGGATTTTTCTAAAGGAGAAAAGAGAATATATCGAATGTAATCGGGGACCCATAAAAAATCGTTAGTTTTAAAAATGTTGAAATAAACAATTGGGAATAATATTTGAAATCCCCGAAAGAGAAACAGAGTTTTCGGATCGAAAGCTATTGATTTGCAAGAATTCTAAACCATTTCTACAAAAAAAATTTGTTTTGAGGTAGTTAAAAAAAGTATGGATATTATTTTTTTCCATTGAGAAAAATCCTACGGGTGAGAGCTTAACATTTTACATTTTTTTTCTACCCCACTAATGTACATACCTACATATTTTCATATAAACTACATCTTGAAAGCCGTAGTATGTTACTTGCATCCATGCGCTAAAGTTTATAGCTTCGCTCATTTAGATAGTCGTAGTTGTTCGAAATTGCGGCAAGTGCCTCTAACACTTTGTCATAAAGTAGACATTTATATGCAGCATATTTGGATACACTACAACCATATGTACATACGTACATAGAAGAAAATTTATATTTATACATATAAGTAGTCATAGCTACCAGAGTAGCATCGAGATTAAATCATAGTGGAAAAAAATAAACTGGTGTACGGATATGACTATAAATTGCAATAAAATCTAAAAGAGGTAATAAATAGAGATATTGCATACATACTTGTTCGAATACATATGTACATATCTGCACGTTCGATGCTTCATTGCATTTGCTTTATAGTTTTGGATACATACGTCTATGTATACTATATACAAATAGTACTTATATGTATCTAAATAGATACTTATTTGCTTACAATATAGCTTGTAATAAAGTCAGTCAAGTGTATGTACATATATGAATAGCAGACGACCGGCGGTAGGTAAATATTAGATATAGAATACAAAAACTGGTATCTATGTTAGCTGTCAGTCTGCTGAGTTCGTAATATTTATACACTTTTCAAGTTCAAGGTTGCCTATACATATATACATACATACTTAGCAACATCGAAAGGAAATTCCATTTAAATGTGATTATAACTATAAGATATATGGTGCCATTATGAAACCTAACTAAATTCGCGGCAGCTGCGCCCACATACTTGCATACATATTTATGTCTGTTTGTACATATTTATAAATACAAACACGATCATAAATTCAATAATCAATAAGCTCACTAATTAATATTGAAAATGAAGTGTTAAAAAGAGCTATGGAAGATGGAATTCTTTGGCAAGAAAATAAAAATAAATAAATTTGGGCTTTGGATCAATAAATCATTGGGAATTACACGTTGCTATAAAAAAAAAACTGGTTACATGTACTATTTATGTCATATAGTAGGGTGGTAGCGCGGGTCTAAAAAACAATTTTTGGTACCAGCAGAATTTCAAATACACCGAAAAAATTTTAGGTCAGAATCAGAGAATAGGGATGTTGTGTCAGAATACCTGTCATTTCCGCTTCTTTTAGGAAATTTAAGTTAAGTTGAGAACGATTAAAAGCTCAGTTAGTCTAGACTTAATCTTCGTAACTTAAATTTACTCAATATTTTACATACATAAAAAAAAATATTGGAAGTTGGTTAAAAATATGTTCGCTTCTGGCCTAATTTGACGTGTTGAGTAATCGTTCACTATTTTCTAAGGTAAGTTAAGTTCAGTCTAGGCTAACTGAGCTTTGGCCCCGTGAACCAAAAAGATTTCCTATTAAAAATGTTTTCATAATGAAGCTTTTTTAAATATCGCTTGTTTGGCATCCTTATTGTGCTCAACTAATAATTTGAAATAAAAATTTAATTTTTAACTAGGTGGCAATCTATCTCTATGCAAACTATCCCTATGCCAAATTTTATCATTTAACCAAGAGATTGTTATGACGTTTCAATGGTACCTTTTCTAGCCAATTCGGTGAGCCATACAATTTTCAACAATGTCGCGGTCACTCGGTAATCCTACGCAAGCTCATTTAAATTAATAAGATAAAATATTAAGCAAATATCAATCTGTAGGTACTCACCGTCAATCGCGCAGGCGTCACACCACTGTCGCCCTGTGACGCGTCTGTTGCAGTCGTAGCCGCAATAACTGCAGCTGGTGTCGGCATAGTCGCGCTAAATTCAACTGCAATCGAATTTTCTTGCACCAAACTATTCGGACGGCCTTCAATGCGATGCAAACAGGAGAAGAATACACAGACGATGAAGAGAAATATTAATTTACGATTTGTCAGCAACTTAAAATGCCGAGACGGTTTTGTTTTGGAAGCATCTTTTTCATTGTCTAGCGGTGCATGCGATCCGATGTCGCTTTTCTTTTCATGTTCTTTTCTTTTGTTTTCCTGTTCCTGTCGCCTACGAGCCTCGACGAAACGTGGATCGTCATGTTTAATAGTAACTGCATCACAGAATGCAACGAATGCTAGCCATAAGCTAAGGAGTTGAGCACGCGCGAAAGCAAGTACATCACTTGTTAGCGATTCACTGTTTTTTAATGCATCATCAGCATTTTGTATGCTTGTTGCAATTGAAGAGTTTGCTTCTACTTTAGTTTTGGTTTTTACGCTACGGTCAGTTATATTACTACTTTGGCTTAAACTTATAGTTGCGATTTTTGGACAACAGTCACTAATTACTACATTATTATTATTATTATTATTATTACTACTATAGTTTTCATTATAACTAACATTTTTCGCATAATCTTTATTAACAGCAGCACTATGATTTAGGCGATCATTATAAGCGTTTGCAAGTTTTTCTTTGCAATTATTAGAAGAATCACTAGCATTATTATTTTTCGTATTTTTATTTGCAATATTTTTCATAATTTTACTAAAAGTAGCACCATTCAAAACCGTTGTCACTTCATTATCGATAGAAACATTTTCTGTAACTGCCTTACTGTTAATGCCAGAGCTGACATCATCACCATCACTATCTGTACAATTATCTAACGCAACGGAGTCCGAATCACAATCAGAATCAGAATTAGAATCATTTTCATTATCATCATCACCCTCGATGCCGCCTACCGCAATTCTGGTTGTCATCGTCGTCGTTGTTGCCATTGTCGTAGCGGTCGCGGCGACAGCGGCAGCTCTTTGACACTTCACGCATCCTATTTGTGCTTGTTTTGGGTGACACCAGCAGGCATATGGTTGCCTCGAATCTCTTTGATGTTGCAACATATCCACGTAAAATCCATCAGCTGGTACACTCTCATAAATAGTCTCTTTCATTTTATTTGCCATTCGTTGCTGTTCGCTATTCAAGCAATTATGCAGCTGTTAGGTAAACGTTTTCACTTCTAATTTCTTTTTCGATTTTTTTTTTGTTATAGCATTTTCATGTTAAATCGTATGGATTAACATAACAGCGATAGGGATGTGTTGGCAGAAGACAAGACACTGTGTGAGATAGAAATAAATAAAATTTCACTTGCCGCAACGTAACACGCGATGTGGGTATGTATTCCAATAAGTGTGAAATAATGCGTAGAATTAGGTTTTATACATATTTTTTAACCCCTCTCTGCGTGCATCAAGATGTTTTTGTATTATCTCTCTAGAATTCAATTTTTTAAGTAGGTTTTAAAACTGAAAGAAAATAGAGAAAAAAAATAAATTGGTATTGTATTACAGAGGGTTTTACATGGTTAAAAATTATATTGCATCATACTGTATTTTTTAACCTTCCAAAACAAAAATGGAAACTTAAAAGCAAAAACTTCTAACTTATAGTCAAATACTGTATCGGTGACAAAGATTTTGTAACCAACAATTTAAACTTTTTCATATATTTTTTCGAAAAAAAACTGTGACAAGAATTTGTCACTGATACAGCATAGAGCCGTTAGTATAGGAAGAGTTCAGAGGGCCGCATGCATCGGCACTACTTAGCACTTGCCCTATGGATGCCCTCAATGCTACTTATTACAAACCTATTTTCTGCAGAGGCATTCACACCTTCACGTAATGTATACCTAACGCCCACATCTATATTCTTAAAATCGATAATGCTGTTTTTTTTCAAAATACTGCATTCATACGATTCAAAAATTTCTTTTGTGCTACCTAAATTTTTACAATCCACAGAAGACGAATAAATTGATCAGTCGTTAGTACAAAACGGTATAAGCTAGCAGCGAATTGTGCGTGGAAACACGGTATAAAAATGCATAATGGTAATTTCCAAGCAAAGTGTACATGGCAGGTATTTTTTATATTTTTTTTAAAGATTGATAAATAGAGGTAAAAAACACACTGAATATTCAATTTCGGTAGAATTTGTCATTATTCATATAATGACACAGCTCACATTGTACTAGGAAATATCTTCCGCGCGACTGTTGCTTCAATCAATAGCTCCAAGCGGTTCGCATAAGTACAGCCTTTAACATAGCGCTACAAAAGGAAATTCAAATAGTAGGATCTTGATTGACAGGGCACTTCAGCGAAGCTCGAAGCCATAACTATAGCCGGGCGTTGTGGCATATGGCCCCATCTTTTTGAAAACGCATTTCGTCCATATCAAAATCTGAAATGACGATTAACTCGTCTATCTGATATTAATAAAAATTGGAGATCATTAATCCGCTAAAGTGGAAATATTGATAGGAAGCAAAACATTTTCGAGAATGTAAATGGTTCAAACGAATTTACGTCTTAGCTTAAAGACTCACGCAATAGCAAAGATTATCTGCATGGAAAAATACAAATTAATATTTTCCCCCGAAAAAAATACACATAGATAGATAACATATCTTTTAATTTTTCCACCAATCGAATATTTTGCAAACGCAACTTACAATTTCATAAAATTTACGAGGCACTCACAACGGTTCAATTAACATAGTTGCGATATGCATACACACATAAAAAAAAAAAGTTCTCAAAATTCACTCTATGACACTTGTGGCTCTATCACAGCCTGATAATAAATTAATAAACGCGCGTCAACGCAATTGAATTATCAAACAGGCGCCAAAAAAAACTACTATATCAAATTAAGTATAACGCTAACAAAATCACCAATTAACAGGCAAAAACACCAACTGACCTGTAGCAATAACCGACTTAAACTGGTTAAAACTGAAATTGGACGTGTGGTATTTAACGATTTTTCGAGTAAACTCTTAATATTGGGAGAAATTTTCACACCAACTCAATGATTAAAAATAAGTAAAGGGTGATGCAGATATTTCAGACAATTGGTACTAGGCTTTGGCAAATTTAGTCATGGAGTGATACTCAGTTGAACAACGAGTAAAAGTGATCCAAACAGTGAACAGGTGAACAGTGAACGATATTGTGGCATGATAACAAATTTTATATAGGCTAAATTAAATGACGTGGACTAGGACAATATGTGGTTTCAACACGACGATGCCACTTACCACGACGCGCATTTAACAATGGCCATATTGCAAACAAAGTTCCCAGAACGCCGAGAAAAGTATGGTCTAGAACAGAGATGGGCAAAGTGGCTTCCAGGAGCCTTTTCAACTTGAATGAAGGGGGAAGGAGAGCGTAATAAAATTTTTTGTACTTCGACTCTCATTACTAATATGTATGTATATCATGATGTTAATGTATTTTTTACACCCCATTTACCAAGAAAACTGCTTTACCACTTGTGTAGCGCTTGCTGGCTCTTTGACTGCTTTAAGATCCAAAAGTCTGCCCATCCCTGGTCTAGAACGATAGTTAAAACCCAAAGTCATGGAAAATTTTGATATGCGCATCCAATGTTGCTAGAGGAGTCGTGGTGGCCATTTTATGGATATTGTGTTTCATACATACATAAATGCCATAGACTAAAAAACATCATTAAATTACAAAAAAATAAAATAATTTCAACAAATTTTTCTATATTTTATTTATAAGAGAAAATTTGCGGTCCTATTAAAAATCACCCTGTATTTATGTGCTATCATACGACAACACATATGTTAATTACAGTTTATGTGAGATCAAATGCATACAAAAGATTTGCACAATACACGTAATGACGTAACGATGAATTAAAAACTCATAGCCAATAAATTTATGCCAGCAAGTGTTTCTAATTTCATATTTGCTTAGAATGTTATCGAAGTTCGTAAAACGAAATGATTGACAGCTAGACAACTCATTTCTTGCTTTATTTACCTTCGTTCTTTTTTGAACAAAATAATTGCAAAAGAAAAAGAAATTGATCGTAGTTACTGCAAATTTGCATGCTTCATTTAGTTTGCATATTTAGCACAATTAGCACTTTGTAAATTGAAATCTGTTTCGCAAAAATTTTTTGTTTATATTAAAAGTCCATTAGCGTGCAATTATTTTGTTATTAGTAGAAGTATAAATAATACATAGCTCCGCCATGTATTAGCAATCTTTCTTAGTGGTCTTTTCAAACATCTGTTCGAACCACAAGTTACCTAAAGAAATATATTTACAGGGCAATTCTGGCAACTGTCTTTCAATTCACCACAGTTTTTCAATTCACCACAGTCTTTCGAAAGACAAAAGGCTTTCCTAAGACAATTGTCAATTCTGGAAAATATTTCGAGAGCTCTTTCTGTCTTTGAAAAAACTAATTCAAAGATATACTAACTGGAGGGTCTTAGTATTATTCTGCTTGTCTTTTAGTAATAAATTTTCTAAAAATAAAATAAAATAACAAAATATATATATAAAAAACTAAAAATAAAAGAAAATTTAATTTAAAAAAGAAAAATAATAATAAAATTAGTCTCCAAAAATTAACGGAAATAAAAAAATATTTTTCCTTTTAAAACAATATAATCTAGAAATCAAACGAATTTAAATCAAAAAATAAAATAATTCAATTAAAAAATAAAATAATTAAATTAAGAGAAAAGAAAATATGAATAAAAAAAATTTTAAAATTAAGTAAAATTTAAGAAAACAATTATTTTTAAAACAATAAAATCTAAAAATCAAAAGAAAATTAAATTAAAACAAGATTAAATTAAATAAGAAAAAATAAGTTTCTAAAAATTAAATTAAAAGAAAAAAATTCGTTTAAAACAATAAAATCTAATAATCAAGAAAAAATTTAACTCGCAAAAAAAATGATTTAAAAAAATTCCGCTGCCCGAGGATTCGAACCGCGCCTCTTTCCCAGTGCTTTGCTCACTCGGCCATTGTGACATCTCCACTTGGTACATGCTCAATTGTTTTCTGCCAAAAAAGCCTTTTAATATGAAACTTGGCAAGGAAGCTCTTTCAGGTAAGACCTATAAGATTTTATTACAATCTTATAGCATTCTTTTGACAACCAACAATTTCTACCCTTAAACTATGGTTCTCACCTCGTGTTTAGGGAGAGGAATGTGTAACCATCACCTGATTAGTAAGGAAATTAGTCTCTAAACGGCCTGAGTGCTCTCACTATTTATCTCCATAAAGCAAGCATCAGGCCTTATAAGCAAATTCAGCTTAGTGGTATGGTCTTTTTAAGGACTTTTAACAGCCTAGCTGTTTGACTCAAAGTGTCAATACCAATGCAGTATTCTTTGAACGAAGTCCTTTTCAAAGAACGAACTACTCTCTATGAACAGCGGTAGCGTTCCCAGTGCATCTCAGCATTTACTACGAGGGTCCGGTTTAAAAGTTTCCACGAATAACCCTCAATCTCTGCAGCTCCTTATTCCATCAGGGAACAGGAGTGCGACTAAGGGGTGGATGACGTACTCTGAAGCTACTTCATACTCTGAGCCTACAGCCTGTCTGTCCGCATTAACATATTTAGCATCATCGCCAAGAAGAAATGCATAATTGCACAAGTTTGGTAATTGTGTAAAGTGGAAGGACACTATAAGACAAGCCCTCGGCCCAATCGAGTTTAGTCAAATAGGATTTTAACCTCAAGTAAGCCACTCAATGTACATACCAGCCCATATTTTGGCACGTGACACCAACGGATTTGGGTGCTCCTGCTTCCTACAAGGTGCCACTACTTTCCGTGTAAATAATCTTCAGGACAGAGGTCCTTTGGAGGGTGCAGCTGTAGGAGGACTTCCGGCGATCGCACCGTAGGATTTTTCCTATCTGTGTTTCGCCGACTGCTCCTCCTTCTTTTCCTTCTCATCTGGAAAATAGTAAGCCAGAAATACTTATCCGGCTCCGACTGTTTAGAAGAGTGCTTGTAAACTCCCTTCGGAGCCCATAACCCTGTCGAAAGTGCTTGTGGGTACCAGCTGTAGCTTAATCCTGAAGTTCATCTATCACATTGTTTGAGAGTTTAAACCAACCGTGAATACCTGAACTCTTTTCCGGCTCAGCAATCAGTTTCCATTTACTGTAAGACAGATTAATAAGAAAAGACGAAAACAGAACAATGTACGACATGTAGTCTCGTCGATTGTTTTGTGTTAATTTCGACAAACTACCTCTGAGCTAATACTCAAACCAATTTATCAACTTAAAACCAGTAAAACTCCGAGTTAAATAGATAACCTATGTGTTCAGTTAATTATCCCAAACCACTTCCCTCCTACTTTTCTAGCATTCATTGCTTATGTGGGACGTCACTGCCTTCCATTATCACCACTAAAAGTGCCAAATATTTCCGTTAATACAAACTCAATACAAAATGAAAATAAAAAAGTTTAATGCTAAAATTGCAATTCATTCAATATTCCTTATTAAGTGGTATTGCAAATTAGCAAGCAAAGTAATAATAAGTATGTATGCAAACATTTGACTATTTGAACTAAAGCTCAGGAAGAAACCAGTTAAGTGTAAACACGTGCAAAGAGCTGAGCATTTGCCCGATTACGATGTTAACTGGATAGTTATAGGTATATGTGTACAGATGTATAAAAGGCCAGACATACATACTTATATACATATGCAACTTCGTGCATACATATGTTCGCATTTAAACATTTGTACTTAGTGTGAATGAATGATTATTCATATGTAAACAGTTGGCGCCAGTTTATTACGTCATAATGGAACGGGCAGGCAAAAATAACGAATTGTAAATATTTTTTTTTTTATTAATAGACGCTTACTAATTCCATGCCTAAGTTTAAATAGTTCCTATTAACTGCAAAGTGTTTAAGTGATATTTAACAAGTTTAACGGAAGTAGTTCTACATGAATAGTCAAAATACTTCCTCAGCAAAAAGTTTAACGGTTTATGGTGAGCTTTAAATTACTGGCATTATGTTCGTACGTTAGGGTGGCAAGAACTGAGATCTGTGAGTGGGTAAGTACTACATAGAACGGGGTACTTGAGGTTGAAGAGCTGTGAGGCAGAAAAAATGTGTCTCTTTCACATCCTACTGTAAATGACGAAGATATGACGAAATACTCGTATGTAAAAAGGCAAGCGCTATGTTCGACATAAAAACTAAATTTTGAAATTGCCTTGTAAAAATACTTTAAACTCGAGGGTGTACGGCGAACTATTTTTTTGACTCTGTCTAATGTACATTCGGGTGGTCCAAAAAAGCATGTAAAAATTTAAAGTCCGAATAGCCAATGGATAATGGATTTTTGAAATATAGCGATTCAAAATTGCAGTAAACGGTGTGTACTCCATAATATTGAGCCCTAACCGCCAAAATAACGTAAGCGGCATTTTTTCCAAAATTTTCTTTTTGATGCAGAATTATTCCTAGAGCATCTATGTAGATATTTTCGGCAACAAAGAGAAAATTAAAAAAAAAAAAAATGTTGCTTACGTCATTTTGGCGGTTAGGGCTCGATATGCAAATCATATATTTTTGTAGAGACTTTTTGTATGTATCTCTACTTAAGTGCTCATAACTTCTACATTTATCACTCACTTTAGGTAAGCAGGGCGTTATTGTATTTATGAAAGATCCCGCTTTGGCATGCAAGAATCTAATATTTTTACTGAAAGTAATTTAATTAAATTTTTTTGTTTAATTATGCAAAATTGTCGCTGAATCAATGATTAGCTCCTAAACTACTAATCCCGTTGGAAAATTGCGTTAACATATAATTCTGTGCATTTATGTATGCATCTGTCTATATCCATCTCGATTCCCTTAGGCTGTTACAAACAACCATTATGCGAACAAGGTTATAATACCTTTATGCAGTCAAATCTATATTTAATAAATCGTTTTTTTTTCCTAAGCCCGTTACCAAATTCAATTAGCTCAAAAGTTGTTTACTAATTTTGACCGTAACATAAAAATCAAAAATATAATTAAAATTTTATCTCCATCTGTTAAAATTCTTTTCCATTTCAAGGGCACACTTATCAAATTTATGGATTAAGTAAAATGATTTTACCAAAACATTTGATTAGGACGTATGAATAGGGTTCGAAATTTCAGAATTTGGTATCGATACTGAGTACTCATTCTGGCATCGAGCTCATGGTATCAATACCCTAAAAGTATCAGGGAAAAAGTATCGATACTACTCAGTATCGGACTCATTAAAATACGTTTTTTGGGATACTTAAAATATTTTATTATTCAATCTTATATCTAGTTATTTCCTGAAAATAAAACAATATGAATTTAAAATATTTGATTTTTATTCCATTGCAGAACTTACTTTCACGTTAGAAGTAATTTTTATGTTAAATGTACATACATACATACAAATATAAATATATATATATATATATATATATATATATATACTTTCACGAATTTCAATTTTTATTAAAACATTTTTTCAATCTTTTTGGGTATGCTTTTTCAATTTTAGTATAATAATGTGCAAATTTGAATTAAAAGTCAACGGTAGTAGGCTACACGTAATAATTTGGCTACACGTAAATTTGAATAGGTTACAAAACTGCATACCCAAAAAGTTTCTAAAAATTCTGCTTTTTCGTGAACTTTGCGCAAAGTTTTATGGCCTTATTCATAAAAAATAAAAAAGGTTTATAAACTGAAAAATGCATGAAAATGTCATTTTATTAAGCTCTTTAAACCTACTCTATTTTTTATGAATATGGCCATTAAACTTTAACTTATTTGGCTTATGATATGCAACAGACTACACACAATTTCAGTTTATTTTAAGTGATGGACAAAATTGAATGATAGTAATCCATATAAGCAAAGAAAGCAATGGAAGAAAAAATTTAAAAAGTGTGTTTTTTAAAAAGTATTCGATACTACGAGTACTTTGCAAAGTATCGAGTAAAATCACCAAATAAGGTATCGAGTATTAAAGTACTAATTTTTATACCCCAAGTATCGATACTTACTCAATATCGATAGTATCGTTCGAACCCTACGTATGAAAATATATTTATGTAGATTAAGACCACAGAGTAGACAAGTCCAACCTTTGGTGCTGCGCATTTTAAGGCTTCTGCTGCTTATGATAAGTGGCATAAGCGGTTAGTTATCTTATCACAAAAATTAAAGTATGTAAACAAATAAGCTAGAAGTACTAACTGATTCCAAAATAGATATAGTAGTACATATCTAGTAGTCACTAAAATAACTCAACTCGTAAAAATCAGTTTCATTTATCTTATCAGTATGTGGTAAATATTTGTAGAAATTATAATTACTTAATACTATGGTAAAATATGTAAACTTCTTGTCGGTAAGTACGCAACAATAACAATTCTCGGTATTTCCAGTTGAGGCTAGTTGTACTTTACGAGTTAGATTAACTAAATAATACTCATAATGCTACCTAGAATACCACTGATAACATCAATAAAAGTAAAAAAATTAGGTTTTGTGATTTAATTGATATGTGATTGCGAAATGGAGATTTTTAATGGTACATACATACGAAGTCTTTCATGATAGAGGCGTAGCACTACACTTGGCAGTAGAGATGCCATTTTTAAATCGATTAAATCCAAAATCAATTAATCGAGCCTTTCCGATTCGATTTTTTAGTTCCGATTCGATCCGTGAATCGATCCAAAAAATTTGAAAATCGACATTCGATTCCGACGAATTGATATCTAACCTTGTCCTATTTTTTGAAGTCGGTTAAAAAGTTAAAAATTAAATCAAAAACGAATACAATAGTACTTAAAACAAATGGCATAAAAATAAATATTTTAAAACAAAATATAATAATTAAAAGAAACTTTAAAATGAAAGACAAAAAATAAAATAAGATCCTAAAAATTAAACGAAATAAAAAAATATATTTTTTTTCTTTTTACGGCAATGTTATCTAATAATTAAAAGAAGATTCAATTTAAAAAAAAAACAATAATATTACACATAGTAAAAAAAATTCCCTGCCCGAAGTTTCGAAACCCGGATCTCTCGAAAGCACTCTTGTCAACTTGGTGCTTTTCGCACTAAATTTAGTGCTTTTCTTTATTCAAAACGCGAAAATTTTAGTTTAGTGTTTGTTGCGTTTTTTTTTAGTTGGACTATAAATCTTAACAAAAATGTGGTTGTTCGTTAGGACTGCATGTGGCGGGACTTGAACACGCGGTCTCAGTGTTTTAAGTCAACACCACAACCTCTACGTGTAGAAATAATAGATTGGCGCTTACACAATATGTTAGTGTTTGGCCGAGCTTCTCCTCCGATTTGTTGCGTGCGCCTTGATATTGTGCCACAAAGGGCGTCCATACTGTATTATTTATGGGAAGCTGTTTTTCCACCTAGCGGCCTACATACGACACCAATTTTCAGAGAATTTTTTTTTTAGATTTTGGTATCAATATTTGGAATATCGAGTCTTTTTATTCCGTTATTAATGGCTACCATATATTTTTTCAGCGCTAATTTAAATGAGTATCAATTAAAAAGTTTGAAATTTTGGTGAAACATTGCAGAATTAATTTTTATAGTTTTTTGAACAAAGTTGGAAATTCGGAGTATATGGTTTTTGTTAGGAAAATAGCTTTACTGTCATAAAATAAATAATAAACATTAAATAAACTAAGAAAAAATAGCCAAAACTTACTGAAATGTCGAGTCCTAATTTCTATTTTGGTCACTGTATGTATTCCTCGATTCGAATCACAGGCATTCGGATTAGAAAATAATAACTGTTTATGGAGAAAATTACGATCATATACCATCTTCATCGAAACACCGAATCCGGGACAAATACAGGACTTTAAAAGGAATACAGAACATTTGGCGTCCCGTATAAAACAAATAAGTTACCAGGAAGGGGACTGTCCCGTATAATACAGGGCGGATGGTCACCGTATAAATGCATATATTCTTATTGTATGTACATATTTAAAGGGTTAAAAACAGGCGGAACGTTTAATTTTGCTAACAATTCGACTCATTTATCTATACATTACTAATGCCAAGAGTGCCAATATTTCCATACAGTACTTCAGATGTATGTACGAACAAAAGCACTTAAATATTCATGTATGTAAGAAGGTGAGCGAGCGCTTCATAAACGGTAAACAAAATTAAAATAAACACCACAATTGTGAGAACATATCGCTTGTTTGCTGGAAGAACATCGTAACTCAAAAAACCAATTCCAACAATGAGAAGAAAACGGCTTTCGTTTAAAACTTAGTCTGTTATTTTTCTTTGATCAACAACAAAAAATAATTTAAAAAAAAAAAAACTTATAATAAATATCAAATGCCGTACAGAGCATAAGCTGGCATCAAACTTCAACTTGGTACTTTACTTTTTTTATTATGATTTTTACTAGTTAAAGTTGCTTTGCAAAGAGAAATTCTCTTCCTACAACACACAATTTTTTAAATTTTTTTATACACTTTAAAAGAATAAGTAAATCCATTTCAGCATACTTAAGTCAAAAATATTATTTTTTTGATTGTGTTATTTATTCTTCCAACAAAGAACCAATATGTAAATAGAAATTAGTAAAACTCAAAGCATACGAAAAATATACTTGTAAATAAACCTGTCAATATTTAGGTAAAAATATAAAATTAGATATGCATATATATATGTACATATGCATGTACGATGTATTACGTACGCATTTTCTTTTCCTACAAATCATTTTTAAAGATTTGAAAAAACTTAATTATTGATGTGCATATGAATGTTGTTTTGAACGCACGAGCATTTTGCGGTCACCAACAAAACACGTAAATAGCCTCGCTTGCTTTACAAATATAGCCCTAACCAACAAAAAAAAAGCATAAGCGACAATTTTTTCAAAATTTTTTATTTGGATGCAGAAATGCTCATAGAGCATTTGGTTACATTTCCGATTCAAAAAAAAATTTTTTGGAGAAATTCTCTCGCACATTTTTGACGGTACATAATTGTATGTTCAGCAGCAGCAACCTATTTGATGTTTAATTTTATTTAATTGATAAGATAAATTGAATATTGCAATATGGGTATCAAACGAAAGAGATTTAAAACTGTTTACCGTCAACAATATTGTTGTAGCGGGTTGCCACCTATTTTAAAAATTTAATTCAGCTAATGTGATAAGTTAAGGTAAATTCTGACTTAATACACCTTTGAAGAATGTGCACGATATGCAAAATCGAGTTGTAAGATTATAAATTAAATTTCCAGGATTAAATACCTTCGAAAATATATATTAACCAACGCCCACATTCTTAAAAAATGAAGTATGTTTTATAAATTGAAAATTGGTTTGAAAATCTTAATTAATAAAGCACTTCAAATCTATTTTAGTTTTTATGAATGAGGCCATAATATTTTGAGAGCGGGTTGTTGCCCGCACACAGTGAAGCACGCCTGGTATTTGTTAGTTTATGTGCATACTACGTTTGAAGATACATGGAAATACGGGATCACAATGAGTGATCGCGTACATAAAAGTAAAAAAATACATTTGCATAGCTAACTTTTTTATGGCCATCGATAGACAACATAAAGTATCTACAAATTAGAAATCTAGCGTTGTCATGATAAGCATCGGCAATATTTATTTGCTATCTAAAAACTTTTGTAAAAAGAGTCTCAAACGGTCATATTCCAGTATAACGACTTAGGAAACAGAAAGATATCAAAACAGCCAAATCCCAGTAAAAATTGCGAAAAACTGTGCAGAACTTTATCATCAGAATGCTTAAATTCATGCAAAATGGAAATATGTACATTAAACCTATTGATTGATGGCGCAAATTAACAAACAACGCTGACAATACATATATACGTGTATGTGTAAAATATCAATGTTGTCAGTGCAGCAAACTCGAACCCAATTCAAATAATTAACATTATTAATGTCTTAGTTTGCGCGACGCATAACAATTAAAATTCAAATTAATTCATAGATGCAATAACTTAAAAAATACATATGTATGTATATGGATACATAACTGCATATTCTCACATGTGTATGTAATAAAAAAAAGAACAGTTTACGAATAACAACAACAGCTACCGGCAATTGAGCAAACCATTGGTGACACACGTCGTATACGTTATCTCTAATCCCTTCATGAGTATGTAATACTTAAACGTAGGAGTTTATACCATATGTACATACATACATACACTCAAACATACTACATACGTACTTATTTGAAATTGACAATTGGCGTCAATTAAAATTGTATAGGTGAGCACAGATTGTGTCAGTGCATTGCAATAGAATAGCCAAACAAACTGGCTCACGCCAACAATTACCACTTCAAATCGGATAACCCAAACCAACAACAATATGCACTCGAGTGTATTGTAGGTACATATTTTATTCTTTTGCTGAGGGTGTTGGGCAAATGCACGCAAGCTCTGTTGTTAATCTTTTATTTTATGTACATATGTTGGTGTACTATTGGGAGCCAGTTAAAGCTACTGAGTCTAGCGATAACACGCAGCCACTTTGTCAGCTTCAGATACTTATGTTTGTCTGTATATTTATACATATGTACATACATACGCTCAAGTGTAATAAAAGAGCAATAGGCAGAAATGAGCAATCGAATGCAGCTCGTACAAAAATAAAAGGTAAAAGTAAATCTGCAGCAATGGGCAGTTGTTGGCAAAAGAAAGAATAAGGAACAAAACAAATACATGAAGCTTTGAAGCAGAAGTGCATTTAAATCATTTTTTTGATCAAAAGAAAATTTTGAAAAAATGTCATTTAAATTTTTTTGGCTGTTAGGACTCGATATGTATGTATGCTTTTAAAATTCGAGATTTGCATTTTCAGATGGATAATTAAAAGACCCGCTGCCCGCGTGAAACACGATTAAACGTTAAGCTTGCAAATGTAACAGCTGCAACTCAGTCCGTTATACCTATGATGCTATAGAATTATGCCGATCATTGTGATGCTTTTACTCAGATAGTTATCTTAATCGTGCCAGTCTCCATATTATATACAAATTATATATCACGAGACATGGTCAAGGTTTGTGTCAAAGTTTAACTAAATCAGCCTTACGAGCTTATTAGAGCAGTAAATAGCCTTTAAATGTGTGAATATAATTTTAGTTAATATCCATGTCAAATTGCCATATTTAATTTAACATAAACGGAAAAGATTGATTTACATACATAAATTTTCGAAATGTGGTAACTCAATTTTCAAATGCTTTCAAAATAATTCGGTGTAAATATGTATATAATATAACTCAGGTGGCAACCTTCTTCAAAAATATTTCAGCAAGTAAGCTTACTTCAATTCCTGACGTTTGGCAACCATGTTAAAAGTTTTCATTTAACTTTATAGTTTCGATTTTGTTTCTTTTACATATGTACATACAGTACAGTAGAGGAGTGAAGTACACTTAGGCCCAGTGGGTCCATTGTGGTACTGCATGAGAACTCGTATTTGATTCTGGCCTAGAAATACCTAGAAGTAGAACCAGTAAGTTAAGTTATTGAAACGCGAGACTTCATGAATGACTGCTGCGCTTACATATGTCCGCCAGGCAGTCATAGAGGCGGTGGTGATATGAGCGTATACTGGCGCCAGATAGGGCAGGGCAGTGATGAATGATAATGGCACACGTTTCCAAGTTTTTCCTCGTCACGGCAGCTGCGAGAAAATCCATTGGCAGTTAGGCGCATTCTGCTGGCATGTCTTACCATCGAATAGGGATTTGTTATAATTCCGCTAACTTGCCTAAATAGAAGACAAACTAGGCGAGTGAGTCGGGCCTTTTCTTGTCGAAGTTGGGCAAGATTTGACAGTTCGTTCTACACGACCTTCTTTTATTTGCCTTCTCAACGTAGTGTTATTTAAGCCATCGTGAGAGGCGGTGACGACAGATGGGATAGTTCCGTTCCCCGAAAGCTCGTCTCCCATGCAGTTAACTTGGATAGTTCTATGATCTGGCACCCACAAAATGTGGGTTATTACCCACAGCTAACTTGTTATGAATTTATCTGCATTTAGTTGCCATTTTTGACAAGGTTTCACAGCATTCACAGGGGCCTTATAAATACCGACTTGATTATCAGAGAGAGATTACTGAAGGCAGATTAGAAAAAGAGTGGACAAGCCAAAGTGGAACCTTTGTTATGGGCGTGAGCGTTGCTTGGGAACCACTGTGGTGTGCCGACAGCCTAAACAAAGATTAAATGAGAGGTCCTTCGAGTTTATCTCGCTTTCTACTCTT
The DNA here is from genome assembly GCF_001687245.7 of Rhagoletis zephyria. NCBI lineage: Eukaryota > Metazoa > Arthropoda > Insecta > Diptera > Tephritidae > Rhagoletis > Rhagoletis zephyria. The sequence continues at coordinate 146,450 of NW_016157262.1, read as the reverse complement.
AGATATAATTCCTGGGCGCTGAATAGAAAGGACTGCCGTACTTTTTTGCACTCTGACAAAATCGCTTAGGCGTTCACAGTGCTAAGCAGGAAGCAAGAGATATGATTTCAGCTGTTTTTACATAGTTTTCGATGGCAAGGAAAATTTGGGGATCTGTGAAAATAGTTGCTTATCATAGCTTTTATAATAATGATTAATGAAATCAGATAGTATGTTAAGAAGTCTATAACTGAAGCTTAATTATTTTGTTTTTCCAACTAAATGCATCATTGCACAGATCGAATGCACATTATTTGTCCAATGCATATTTTGACGTAAATGCAAAATGTGTTATGCAAGATTTGCAGTCACTGAAAAATATTTCAATATTATTTTTGCATGCAATTCACCTTAATAATTTATAAATTTATGCCCAAAACGTTTACGACTTTGAACTTGGCAATATGCAGATGCGTAGTTTGTTCGGCTTTTATGTGGGCACAACACTTTTTGGTCTGCTCTCTATAGTAATTTTATTGATTTTAAAACACGCCAAAAATAATAAATATGAAAAAAAACAAATATTCAACTTTTTGTTTTTTTTGCTAACCAACTTTTTGGCTGTGTGCCCACACAAGCGCAACTTTTTCAAATATTTCAGAGCACACAATTTTGTTTGGAAAATACTGAAATATTTTTGTAAATAAAAATGTTTAAAAGTTCGTATTTGCGCAATGGCATTATATGTATGTATGTACATAAGAACTTTAACACCTTAAAAGCTTACCAAAGAAAGTTCACTCCTGAGTCTAAAATACTTTTGCAAGGCTATTTCGAAAAAAATAAAATAAAAAATTTGACCGAACCTAGTGGTCGTCTTTAAACATTTTTCGCAAAAAAAAACAAAATTTAAATAGTTTTACGGGAATAATCGAAACACTTCCATTAATCATATCTAGTGAGCTTTGATTTACTGACGTTAGGGTGGGTCATTTGAGTGTTAAGAACTGAGATCTGTTGAGTAAGTACTAGGAACAAAAAAAAATTCTCCTTGTCGAAGAATTAAAATAAGTAATTTTTAAGCAAAAAACACTTCAATTCTCATATAACAATTTAAGAGTACCCTAAATTTTTTCATGGTCCAAAGATCGCATCTAAACCATTTACTTCCTTAGCAAAGTTTTAATTTTATTTGGTTAGCTTTAATTTATTGACATTAGGGTGGTTAGGGTGAGATAAGGACTGAGACTGGGTGGATAAGGACCAGAACGGGACACTTAAGTTCAACGAACTTTGGAGTAGTTTCTTCTGCGAAGGTGCGACGAAGTTGTGACGAACAATTTAAAAAGGCGGGGTCGCTTGGCAAAAAAAATAGAAAGAAAACCAAAATACATAAAGAAAATTTGTTTAAGATTTCAAATATCAACAAATGACTGTAGTTGATGGTGTCTTTGAAGTAGCTCAAAGTCTTTTAGATGGCTTGAGCATCACTTGAGAAGTTTTGGCGTCGACATGTATCAATGGAAGTTATTGAATTTAGATAAGTAGTTATTACAAATTAGCATATAAATGATACATACATACATATGTGGGTAAGTACATATAAGAGTGTATAAAATATTTGTAATGCTAATAACAAGCAAAAATTTTTTTGTCATAAATTCAAGATGCGCATCACAATTCGAAGTACAAATATAGAAGCGTGGCTTAAACCTCCAAAACCAGTAAGCATCCATTATATCCTTAACAATTTCTGCTTAAATGATTCAGTAAACTTTTACCATTATTCCAAATAGGATCCATCGTACTCCTATATACGTATGCAAACCACTTGGGAATATATAGTTTGTATGTATGTATGTATGTATGTATTTGTATATAAAAAATTCAATAACCATTCGGTCTTGCTTAATGTTATCTTCTATATATAAATACGCCACAAGAAAATTTTTAACTTTTTTTTTTGAGGGCACCCTTCGCTCGATTTCAACAAAACTTGCATCGATTTAAAGGATATAGCTTCCTCTAATCCAGAAATGTTAATCCCGTTACGTAGGGGACGTGGCATCAGACATACAGATGAAAAATATGAAAATCCTTATATTTTGAAACCCAATTATACTGGGTAATCGAAACTTAGCACGGCTGCATAAATTGTAAATACCCTACTTTTCAAATCGGTCTAACTCACGTAAACCTTAATATTTTTCCAAAATATTTTGCTGGATGGATGGTAATGCACCCTACTGTACATATGTACATATGTATGTTAGTATAAACACATTTAAAATTGTAAGTCAACTTCAATTTGCTGCCTTATCTAATAATGTAAAGCGACATTTGTGTTCGAATAAGCAAAGTCGCCACATTTGGCCTTGAAAAAAACCAAACCTTAATCGTAAAGCGTCATACAAAAATGGATCGAATAATGTTCTTACATATAAACCGTCTGTGGGTATGAACAATAAATAAATACATATATGTATATATGTATTTTTACAGTTTAAAAATTTGTAGCTAAGCAAAAAATTCTTAAGCCATATGCATACATAAATAATTAGTAAATGCATACACATTAGGATGCCTCGCTACATAAATTTTTAGCTGAATTCTCCCTCCCTTAAAAATGTTTCCAAAAACAGGATTTTTTACAGAATGTTAACAATTGACTTACATACTAAGAATTTCGGTATATACATATATATCTCTATTTATCTCGAGTCCTTTAGGCTTTTACAAACAACCGTTATGTATATAAAGTTATAATACCCTTGTGCACAAATGCACTCGGGTATTTGATATCAACTTGTCATTGTAGTGAGCTTCTTAAAATGCAACATCTGCCATGTATTGTACATTCTATAAATTTAGTTGTATAAAAATGATTATAAAAATTTTAAAGATATTTTAAGTGAAGCATAGCAACTTAGAAAAAGGACAAATCAGCAGCACAAACTTCTCAGTTCCTTGCTGCTATTTCTACTTTTGAACCCGAAACCCTTCCCCTCTCCCCTTCCCAAATAATTGATGAAAATTCAAGTTTCAAGAGTTTACCACGAAATTAAAACAAATGGCATTTTTGAAATTTTACGATTTTTTTAATTTCAATCATTTTAGATATTGCAAAATATTGAAATTAAACGGTATTAAACGGCCAAAACGAACGAATCTAGTGCAATAAAACTAGTGTGTCACCAAATGAAAAAAAAAAATAACATTGAGTAAAAGATGACTATGATTTGAGAAACTAAAATTCCATTTTTACAATTTTTATTGGTAAACTCGAAATTCATTCTAAAATTGTTATACATACACATGAAGAAAGTGTATTAGGAATGCTGTTTAAAAATCTCCCTTGCCAATAATTAATTACCTTTAAATAGTATGACTTTTAAATTAAGACGTGCGAGTAAACGCGTTAGATGACTTGGGCATGGTGCTACGGGGCGTATACTTTACATACGCAACTACGGGTATACGAGCATCAGTGGTTATTATTTCTTGTTTAGTACATGCATACATACATAAATATATCTTTTTTTAAGTTTTCATTTACATAAATACAATTTCGAGATGAAATCTTGTTCTTTATACAAAACTGAAGGTAATTCAAAGATAGGTGTATGTAAAATTTGCTCATATACGTACACATCGTCGCCTAAGGGTGAAAAGGTGCCATGTCCATTTTTTGAAATTGTTCAGGGGAGACGAAAAATCGATGCAGCTTCGTATTACCTGCAATCCTGCACCAAAAACTAAAATTTGAAAAAATGAGCTTGGCTTCTTTTCACCCTTAGGTAGCGATATGTAAGTCTTATAGCAAATTTTGTACGTGTTTGTACAATATTCATGAGCTACATTGCTAAACTGGGAGTCAATGCACTTTTCTTTCAATACATTAAAAATGTATGTACTTACATATGCATGTATATATGTATGTATTTATGTATGTACATTCGTATGTATATTTTATTCGTATATATATTACGATTTTTGCTTTTATGCCGAATTTCCACTAGGCAATGAAATTACAAAAAATGTATGCCATTAAAAAAAAAAAAACCCACGTGGAAATGAACTTAATGACTAATGACTTGTAATGACACGATTATTTTTTTATGGCCCAACTTTGTCATTTGTCATTTTTGCCATTTAATGCCTAGTGGAAATCCAGCTTAACAGTAGAAAATGTGTATGTATGTATGATATGTATTTACAATATGTAACCCTGGCGGAAAAAAGTGTTATTTTTTAACCAACTACGTAATTGGAAAACTACTTTGTAACAAATACAGTTAGTAAATGTTTTGAAATTTGATACTTACTATTATTACTTAAATAAACAATTTGTGTCTTTGAAGTATGAAAAAGTATCTGTGGAGTGCAGAACGAAAGCGTATTCAAACGAAACATACTGACTTTGAAGTTTTTTAAGCCAAATGCATTTTAAAGTAAATGAAATCAAATGCAGAGTCCGATAATTGACTGCTTCATGGGATATCGTCATATTAAATAAATCAGTGAGTTGCAGGGGAGAAAGTGAGAATTTCAATTAGTTATTATTGAAAGTGAACTGGTTTGTAAATTACTTTCAAATTAATTTAATTTCCTGTAGGGAAGTGACTCATTTCATTCAATACTAAAAATATGCATATAAATGGCAATACATATACATATCTGCATAGATATATGCATGCATCGATTCATACATAAATACTATGTATGTATATGAATTTCTATGCCAAAAATAACTTTAGAATTCCTTATCAACTCAATGCACATTTGCTCATACGTACTCATTTACATTCATATTTATATACATACATATATATATATATATGTATATATATTCATATTTATGTACATTTTATGTATGTATGTGTGCAAGTATAAATTTATGTAAATCGTTTGAAATCGAATAGCATGAGACCATTTAATCACTAACGCGCGAACTTCAACTGAGTCACAAGTTTAATGGTATGTACTATATATACATATACTAAGTTTGAATGTTTATATGTACATATGTTTATATTTTGATAGTTTGTCGTTTGCTTCTAAGATTAACACATTTTCAATAGTAATAATTAAATTGAAAATTCTTCGCTTAACATGTAAGTATTTATAGACTTTTTTAGACTTATGTAGCTCGTTACTGTCGTAATGGGGTGGATTTTGGAATGCAATTTTTTGAGGTTTCTTTACAAAAGTTTAAAAAAATATATAACAAAAATCTATAATTTTTTTGAATTTTTTTTAGACAAATACCAGGTAATACAAAACTAGAAGCTATCGGCTTAAAAAAATATACACCGTATTTCAAGAAATCACTTAAATGTATGTATACTTAATATGCCAATATTTCACATAAAAATGATTTTTATTTGCCTGTCTTACCAACTGTCATTACCATCGAGCAAATTTTAGCGTTAAAAATATTCGTGGCTTTCTATGACAGCTAACGTTCATGAAGCGTTAGTCCACTCTAAACAAATACATAATTGAAAATACAGCTGTACCAATCGGAATTTTCGAATAAGAGGCAGTAGATTCGAGACACCAAATTGGACTAGGTTGCATAAAGAAATGGTTAAGCAACATGAGATTACGGTGTAAGCTTAGTTTAGCGGTTAGGGTTGCTGACTCTGCACATCGATGATGTGGGTTGGATGGATGGTGGATTTTTCCATTTTTCCTAAAAATAAATATTTATATAAAGCTCAATAACACTATTTAAATAAACATTAGTACGCCACAATAATATTTAGTACCTAGCAAAGGAAAATATGTTTTACTAAAACTTTGCATACTTCAAATCCACTAATAGCAAGCGGGTCTCTCAGCAAACTCTTTCAACAACGACAACGGCTTCCGTTTGAAGAACTGTCGCTATTGTACTGCGAATCTATTTACTCAAGAAACGGATTCGGCATCTGAGAGCAATAGAGACACGGATTAAAATAGTGATCATTAGGGTGATACTTAAAATATCAACATCATGTGGCACCACTTTATGTATGTTTAGAAATGTTTAGCGTTGCTACCAGGGTTTGAAAAAATTTTATTTCATTTTTAATGGCGAAAACTCGACAAAATTTTTACTTTGACCAGCTAAAACTCAGCAAGTTTTGAATTTGTATTAACAAGTTTTTAATTACATGTCAAATTTATCATATTTCAAGTCAAAATTTTGTTGAATTTTTGCGATTTAAAAAAAAATTAAAATTTTCTAAAGCCTGGTTTTCGTAGTTGTTAATATTTTTCAGAATCACCTTAGTGAACAAATTTAATAAGAAGCTAATAATTTTTAGGTTCCAACCTTTACAGGACGGAAAATAGTCATTATTATTTTTTATTTCTATTTAAGAAATCCACATGTTCTAAGCGTTGTAAAAAAAACTCTCCTCCCACCTAGAGATGTTTCTTTCGATTTTCTATTAAAATTTTCAAAGATTTATATTTTTCGAGCATAACCAATAAAAGTTGAAAATAATAATTAATTTTTGAGTTTTACTTTTTTTCTGAAAATAATTTATTGTTATGTACTTTAGTTATGCTCATTCGATAAAAATTAATCATAATGTTGTGATTTTTATTATTATTTATTTTTTCCTCAGAATTCGGTTCAAAAACGCCTTAACTTAGCTGCCGATTCATAAACGCCCTATCTCAGCACATTTTCAATGTATTTTCGTTTGGGATATGGCGTTTTTGAACCGAATTCTGAGATAGGGCGTTCTTCAACCAAATTCTGAGATAAGGTGTTTTTCAATAAAAATCTGAAATAGGGCCTTCTTCAATCAAATTGTGAAATAGGGCGTTCTTTAAAAGTTTTCTGAGATAGGGCGCTTTTTGAGATAGGTCGATCTTCCACTCAAGTATTCAAAAACAAAATCAGTTGAACATAGACAAGAATTCGTAAAAAAAATAAATGTACTCTGTATGTGAGTAAATATGTACGTACGTACGTGGAACAGAATATTACATACATTCATATTTATATACATACGTACATTCTTGTTAAAGAATTACTCATAAAAAAATGCTCAAACCGCTGTCCCCATATGTACATATATGTGTGTATATAGTAGGTATATTTGCAAAAGAATTTTGGTATCATTTCAGCCAGGTATTACCATTCAAGCGTATTTTCCTAGGTACAAATGCACATGTTTGTATGCATCTCAGCACTCATGTATGTATGGGTACAATGTACACGCATACCTCAATATGTACGTATGTACCTGCGTGGATACCTATTGTAAGTCTGTTAATGCTTTTGTATGAATTTCCGTATCTGTCTTTTGCACTCACTTATAACTGCAGCTGTTCGGTGGCTTCCCTTTCCGTTGTCTTCTTACAAATTTCAAATTCAATAATCAACTTTTCTGCTGTTGTTGCAAATTTTCTGATAGTACTTGATTTTATTCAGCAAACAATTAAAAAAATTCAGTTTCACTTATTTATTTACATGCATATGAATGTATGTATGTATGTATTCACTAAACTGCACGAATTTTTACAGCTTAAAAAAAATCCAAATTAAAATAATTTAGAATGCATTATGTTGGTACTTGCATTTGTAGGTACATAGTTCAATTTTTACGCTGACGCGGTGCATTTTACTGCATTACTGCAACAACAAAGCACAGAAATGCGCGCGTACTCCGGCATTGCACTCGACAAGCAGACACGCCGGGTAAAACAACAACAACAACACAAACAAGAACTAGCGCTGGTTGTGTTTCCACTAAACTCTCTTAATTATTATTGTTGTTTTTGCGTTTTATTTATTCACACACATATTTAAAATAAATTTTTTTTAATCACTTTTGCACACGTCTTATAATACACATAAACTATTTTAAGAAATTTTATGTTAGGTGTATACGTATGTACATAATTAAAGCAAACAGCGCGTGCCGCGACACAACACGACCGATTCACTGGAAGCAGCAAAATGAAACTTACTATAAACAGACAATAAATTTTAACTCAACAAAATTCCGATTCTGTTTTGCGCTTTTGTTTTCAAGCAGGAAAAAGAAGAAACTGGCAACTGAAAGCGCCGCGCGTACACAAATATGTAGGTAAATAGAATTTTCGCTTTTTTCAAAATGCATCACTGTGTTAGTGTGCAGTGTTGCACTACTAACTAGTCTTTGCCGTGCGTCTAATAATTCCCTCTTAAAAAATTTATCGATATACATACGTTGTTATTGAAATACATTCTGCTGCTTTATTTGGTGAATGTTGCATTTATGTATGCATGAAAACTTAATACATTTTCTATTTGCTAATTAATAAGTTGTTTGGGTATTATTTATGTACTTCAAGCTCGCTAATTGAAATCGCCCAAAAGTGATTTTGTTTTCAAATATGGCCACACCCGCGCTTTGACTACATAATGTATGCTACAATATTTCCGCTATCAATTTTTTTGTTGAAGGTGTTTCGCATTTTTCTATATAAAGTATTTTTGCATTTTTTTTTTTTTTTTTGGTGGAAGAAAATGCGGCAGGGTAAACCACTCGATCCAGGATCTACAGCGATCTTTACGGGTGGATCATAGCTCAACAATAAGGTTCGTAGTAAAATTTACTTTAAAGACCTCTCACAAAACCACACCATGCGCCTCCCTGACCTCTGCAACATTTTTCAGGCCGAATTAGCGGCTATAAGGGAGGATGGCCTGTGGCATAATAGCGTCGCAACATCTCTACAGCCCGTTGCAATATATTCTGGCAGCCAAGCAGCGATTAAATCTCTACAAGTGCAGCAACACTTCCCCGAAATAAGCTATCGAATGTATGTTGGTGTACTTTAAACGAGCTAGTGACCATTAATGTGGTATGGACACAGTGAAATATCTGGCAACTGCGCAGCCGATAAGCTTGCAAGGGGCAATTAACCTACGCGCAGTTAACTCTGACCCCTGTCTTCGTGTCTCAAATCTGTTTTCATTGAATTGGCCAACGTACGATGGACGAAGGGACCAACTTATTCCTTTGCTAGGCAGATTTGGCCAAGTATAAATGGGAAAAGATCTAAAACTCTCATATGAATTGATTGTCCCATTATTAGTGTAATGCGTGGTATCATTACAGGACACTGCTTAATGGAAGCGCATGGTAAGCAAATGAGTTACACCGCTAATGATTTTGGCTGCAGGGACAAGAAGGAAATGGAAGGTGTAGAGCACTATCTCTGCCAATGCTGCGCTCTATTATTTTTAATGAATATCTCTTTCAATGTTTACTTAATCTCGACTCTGTGGACATCCGAGACCTCCAATACTACGTTAAGATAAGACGCTGGTTCCACGGGGAACTGTGGGAAGAAACAAAGAGCTCGCTAAAGTGGCATCACAATGGGCCTAACTGCCCTAAGTGTGCCTCTCTACCGGACTGTGCCGAGTGGCAAACACCATAACCAAACTCTTATTTTACACCAGGTAATCCATGGCTTTGAGTATTTCAAATACCATGGCTGAAAATATCGAGGCATATTGCACAAGAGAGGAGTGAGGCTTTTCACCGTTACCTTCGATATAGTACCCAGATGTTGACCCTGTGTCATTTTCGGAGCCATCTGTAGAGATTCTATGTAAATTGGTGTAATAGCTTAGTTATGCATACTTTGCACTACACTGCATAGAAAGTAATTTTTACGTAGAAATCAAAAATCAACAGACATCTGCATATGTAATCCTGTGCGTTGGGTAACCGCTTACGTGCAAAGCTTATTTAACAGTTTCCTTATATTTCCTTACTGAACCGGCCCCGTGCTGGCTGGAAATGGGTACTCCAGTATTTTCTATGCGTTGTCAGAACGGTATCCAGCTAAGATCAGAGGGAATTGCAGGAAGACTCTCTGCTCTTCAATAGCACAGCCCATCGCAATGCTCGCTAATCAAGGTACGGAGGTTTCCCTCCATCCATAGTGTTGATCGGACCGTACCTATTGGACGACGTTTGCAGTCGGGGGTAACGGACTGTATTTCTACGGTACCTCACTGACAACGGGTCGCCTCAGTGAGTAACGGTGACCTTACTATGGCACGGGGCGCTACCATGGCGGACGGACTTTTTCCCCTTTTCACTCGCTAGGTCGCTGTGCCAGGCCACCTCGGCTTCGGTAAAGCCCGGCGCTGCTTCTGCTGGGTTTCCTCTTGAGTGTCCTTTTTGGGCAGTGACTGGGCGGGCGACCGCAAGAACCAGAAAGTATGCAAAACCACGCACAATAAAAAACCGGACAAACACCCACAACTAAGGGACACGACTAACAAGGACTCCATGGACAGTACCTTGGACAACAAAATACAGGACTCACTTACCCTGGACACGACCAACAAGGACTGCACTGAGACAGACCTCGGCTGGGTAGTCCAAGCCTCTCCACGGAGGAGGAGCTCCTCCTATGCGGTGAGGAGATCGAGACGCCAGGTGACGCAGCAAGTACTGTGGGTCACAGTACTCCGTCATCAAATCAAGAGCTTTCTATCAAATATCAAACCCTCGACGTCGAAGGCACTTCGGGTAAAGCGATCCCGGTGGGCTCTATCAATCCTCGGTAGGATAGAGCGGAATGAAACCAAAGGGACCGTGCACTCGAAGGCTGCGCTCCATGAGGTCATATATAAGGTGGAGGCATCGCTAGAAAATAAACAATATACATGGGCGGCCTTCCTGGACAGTGGAGGCTCCTGTGCCTCTGAGCTATATCAAGAGCCGCATCTCTCAGCACTGGAAAAATGTGGCTAACAGTGGGTGTAAAAAGCTACATACCTTTAGGGTCTGCACCTACCACCTACTGCGCAAAACGCACTGCTTTTCTTATCAAACTAAACCGGAGGGATCTTTCTCGACTAACTGGCGTTTAGACAGGCCCCTGGGCCATGGGAATACATGCTACAAAATTAGCACTGTAACACTACACTTCCTGTCATAGTTGTAATTCCCCAGATGCAGAAGAAACGGAGGAGCATCTGCTCTGCGGCTGCTCAGCACTATGTAGGACTAGAATCAGGCTTCTAGGCAAACCCTGCTTCTGCAGTTTAACAGACATATGTGATATTAACCCACTGCAACTTCTTAAGTTCTTGAACTCCACATGCTGGGTTTGAGACATATAACCGACTTCTGTTGCTTTCTTTTAGGGTTTTCTTTTCAGGTTAAATTGCGAGTAGTGGTTTTAAAACGGCACGCACAAGTGCTAATTGGAGTTGTTAAACTCGCCACTTCAACCAACCGACCAACCTTGCATAACTCCCGAGCACAGTATTGGGTTTAAGCGAACATGTATATTTATTTTATATTAAAGTATTTTTTCATACATCAAATGTAAATTTATCAAAAATCCACTCATTCATTCTTACACTAGATACTAACTCGCGAATTTGCGAAAATCTGTTGTAGTAGTTAACGCAAGAAGACCTTCTAACTGTCAGTACATTAAATTACAGATAATTATGTCGGTTTCACAAGTTGCGCGTATTGATTTCTAAATCAAACTGATGCCAACAGTGAACTTGACTTTGGCCAACAGTAATGGAACAAATGAAGCAGTGGGTATGGACAGCAAGCAGCAAGTCCTTTTGAATATCCAGCTATCCTTGCATGTCTGAGTGAGTTGTGTACATGCATATGCATGTATGTGTATTCAAAGCAAACAATAAACCTGCAAAAATAACAACAATTGCATTTGCAAATATGACATGGACTTAATGACTTTGACCGCCGCACTTCGCTTCATACATACATACATACATACGTCCGTCGCATACCCCCAGCCAAAGGGCCAACCATAGGACCAAACTAAGTAAGTAAATGCCAACAAGTTCAGCTGATTGGCAATCGCTGGCATTATAATTACGTTCAACTTTGAGGAATGGGCGACGGTTTTCTTCTTTTTCCTTTCGTGTGCGAGTGTGTGTGTGTGTGTGTGTGTGATTCCAGCCGCCCCCTCGATGGAGGCGATATCAACTGGTATGAGGCACACAATGCATTTCCCATTATTGATTTATTTTTACTAACGTTATTTGTTGTTGTTACGTGTGTAGCATGCATTTTTAAATTTCAAGATTTGTATGGGCTTCGTTTACAAATGTACATGCATACAAATGTATGAATGTATTTGTACATACCCTGCAAAAATTTGAGGACCAGGTGGTCCACTGGGTCGTAGTTTTAAAGTATGAGCACAAGGACCAGGTTGCATACTAGTAACTTGTTATGCTGACCTGGACCACTTCAAACGTAAAAAACTGATATATGTGTTGAACACCACCTCTTCGTGGCCGATCGGCAATATGATTCGGTTGCCGAATGTGCCATGGTTCAAAAGGAGTAGTTGTCTAGGTGGTCCCATGTTATGCAGTGGTGGACCAAAAGTGGTCCCATGTTATGCAGCGTTGGACCAGAGGTGGTCAGGTCCAATGACATCGCAATGTTAATGTAACCATATTTTCTCCATATATTTGGACCATTTTGGTTACTAGTGTTGGTTACAAGGTAGTGTGGTCCTGTACTAGTACTTAACCTAGTCCCACTTTTTGCAGGGTATTTACTCACATACATATGCACATCTGTAGTTGAGAATCCTTAGGTAGAGTTAAAAGTGCGCTTAAATATATGAAAAGCAATTATGGATTTTTAAAAACAAGCATTCTCAGTTGGTTTGTGTGTATGTACATATGTACATTAAGATGGGTCAAATTGTTCAGATGAAGAAAAAACTATTAGTGAGAAATGAGTTGCATTTTTAAAAGAAAAATTTACTTTTTCTCAAAATTTTATTTGTTTGTTCTATGCCAGTTTTACAAATCGCTCACCTTTTGTTACAACTAATAGATACAAATTGTCTATATTTTAGTTTATAACATGTAATCAATTAGATATATAATATTTACCATGCAAAAATAAACTCCGTGTCAAAATTATAAACCCATCACATATTTACAAGTTTAATCAATTTATTTTTTTGTAGTTTATTTTTAGTTATTGTTCTTGTAAAGATATAGTTTATAATTTAATAAAGTCATATAAATATTAGGAAAACAAAACAAACAAACTTTCATCAAAATAAAAAAAATAGTGAAGAGGTAAGGTTTTCATTTAAAAATGCGCAGGCCTAAAACTCAGGTTTCTCTACACGTTTTCTTACAGTTAACAGCAGAATCAGAAAATATTTTACGATTTTGTAAAAAAAACAATATCCACCCTAATGTGCATACATACATATATATGTTGAAATATTAATGCATTATCGTGGTTTAAATTAATATTTACTTTAGTTGTAAATTTTACAGTAAATGGACGTGTTTCGTACATTTGCATGTTTATGTACATTAGGGTGGTCCAAAAACAGTAAAGTCGGAATTGTAATGCTCTCACCCCCTAGGGTTGTTGTTATATCGAAAAAATTATACCCTATTTTTTTATTTTGAAATCAAAAAATATTTATAGATCGCTCAAAGCGCTCAAAGCTTTCCGTGTATTTTTATATGGGAAAAACAAACAACTTTTCGTAGAAATGGTATAGAATTCTTGAAAATCAATATTTTCGATCTGGTCTCGTTTTAAATGCGTTTTAAATGAAAAAATATGCAAAAAAATACGGACTTTTGAGTTTAAAAAACCGCTTTTTCATTAATACCTCTAACTGATCTTAAAAGGTCCTAAACTTTTCTTTATGTTTATTCAGATATGAATTTTTGAACTTTGAACAAAATCTAAAAAAAAAAATTGTTTTTACGATATTTTAATTTCAAAATTCTGTAAATTTTTTTATCTTTCGAATTTATTTGAAATCTTTTTTCCTTATAGCCCTAAATGTCACGGTTAAAACGAAACCAGAACTTTTTTTATACGATACCTCTAACTGATCTCGAATTTTTCAAGGCGTTTTTTTTTTAATTTGTAATATGAATTTTTGAACTTTGAAAAAAAAATGTATAAGCTAAATTAAAAATAAATTTAAATTAAATTAGAATTGTTTAACATAACTTTATTTAAAGTCTCTAAAAAAATGCTTTAACCCTTTAAACACCTTTACAAATTCAGAATCTTTTAAGATCAGTTAAAGGTATTGTATAAAAAAAATTTTGCCAAAAATGTTTTTAAAAATTTTTACTCTCCTGATTTTTTTATTTCAAAATTCTGTAATTTTTTTTATTTAACGAACTTTTTTATATATTTTTTTATATATTTTTTCTTAATAGTCTTAAATATCACATATTTACGATACCACTTTTGTAACTATAATAGTTTTTGAGATATTCAAAAAATAAACTTGCAAAACCCCGGATATTGTGAAATTTTTAAATTTGCATAACTTTCGAAAAATTATATTTTTTCCTTTGGCAAAACTTCGGTTTATGATTAAAGAAAAGTTTTGACCAAAATGCATTCAAATCAAAAACGGCCCAAATGGCAGCCATTGGTCGATTTAGCATGAATTGAGCCACATATATATGTATTTGTTTGTACATATGCACACCCACTCTATAACTTCCATTTGTTATGCACGCACGTGGTAAAGGTCGCTTGTGTGCACAAAATACGTAAGCATTTGCATTACGAAACATTTAACTACGTTTGCTGTCGCCATGCGCCTCGTTCAAGTCCTTCAATTTGGTGCAACTGCCAACGGCCAAATTGCCAACTGCGAACTGCTGTTGAAGCCAAAAAGTAACCTTCAAAGAAAATATCCTTGTACTTGAATTTTTGCACAGTCTAGAAGCCGACTGACTGCCCACATTAACGAATGTTGAGTGCTGACATCTATATGTATGTATGTATGTATGTATGTACATATGTATGAACTCATACTGCACATGTACGGTTATTCGCCTCAAAACGGAAAAGGGGTGTGTGGCGCTGGCCATTACGTAATGAAGGTTTTTTTTCATTTTCATTTGTATTGTAGCGGAAGTTAAACTCCTGCCGGAAATTAAATTGAAGAGGCCAATCAGTAATTTAGATACGTATAAACTAGATACATACGTACTTTTTAATAGTGCGTAATTAAAAAATGCAATTCAATAAAATTGAATACGAAAAACAGGCCAAGCAGATCAAGTGAAAACATTATGTCAAGTTGGAGCCTTGGGTCATGATAGAAACAGAGGGAGCTTCAGTGGGACCCCTCCGACTTATTTGGTTTAAGGGCTCACTGAAGTCTGCAGCGTCTAATCACCAAATGCCTCGGACCTTGCGAAGCCTACTACAGCTGCCATGTAAAGGAGGTCAAATTTGGTGTTGGATTTGTTGTGGAAGAGAAACCCTGTCACCAAGTAGTGTCATTCACCCCGGTCTCGCCACAATCCACATCAAAGCAAGATTTTTCAACATTTCGCTGATTTCCACCCGCGCCCCGACGTAGGAGAAGGACACAGTGTCCAAGGATAGCTTCTATGAGCGCTGCCCCCGCCATGATACGAAAATTGGCAAGGAGGGTATCATTAGTACCATCATGGCAAAATTCAGCCTCCGAGACGAAACGTCCGATAACGGACTGAGGCTGATCGATTTCATGCGGTACTAGGTTCAAAAATAAAGAGATCCATAAAGCCCCGTGGCTGTCTCCAGATCGAAAAACGAGAAACCAAATCGATCGCGTTGTGATAAACGGATGGAACGCTTCCAGTGTTTTCGGAGTGCCCCAAATATCGACTCGGTGTAGCAAAAAAAATTTGCACCCAAGAATGCAACGAAAGGTAAAATTTGAAAAGCTGCAGTAACAAAAGACGTGCAATGCATTCGTTACTCGACTCTCACACCTGGGCACTCTTCAACAGATTGACATACATATGCGAGCAGTAGAACTACATTACCGCTCATTAAGTACCGCTGTCGAAGGAGTAGCTTGATTTCAGCGAGCCCGAAATAATAACTGGTACTATAAAGACGGATTCACCGTTCGTGTTCGGACAACCTTTTATTTGCTCTCAAAGCTTTTTGTCGGGGTGAGTGCTGAAGTACGGTCCACCGTTCAGTTCGGCACGTTTTATTTTATTCTGAAACAAACTGTTGATGATATTGTTAGCTACATACGAAACTATGATTTTTAGAGGGAATAATACGCGCAATTTGCTGCAAAATGCATAAAAAAGAGAAAGCGGCAACTGTAATCATCAAGCCGTTCGAGCAGAAAATCAAAATCAACTTTACTTGAACAAAGAGTGTTAAGCACTTTTTTTGTCGCGCCCTCAATGAGACAGAGTGGTAAAAGAACGTTTAAAATTACCAAGAAAAAAGGTCCGGATGCAAACGGCGCGTCTTCAGGAGTGTCAAGAAGCAGCAGAGCAAAATTATGCCGCCTGAAGGGCCACGCTGCGATCGGGCGCAACGCGAGCTATGTGGGACCGGTGTAGGGAACTGAAGAGACGTATTTGCCGCAATAAGAAGAGAGAGGTCGAAATACGTGAGTGCGGATGGCTAGAAATGCTGGCCGACAGGAAAAACCAAGGCGAATTTATAGAAGGTTGTGGTTATGGCGAAATTAAGATTTTCGCCGCGGTACTTCTTAATGCCAAAATGATGTGTTTGTTGTAATATGAATACGCCTTGTTTACAACAAACACATCATTTTGACATTAAGAAGTACCGTGGCGAAAATCTAAATTCGCCAGTAACACCACCTTGTATAAATGATTAAGCTATGTCCAAAGGTCCTCGATCTCCGAGGCCCAGTATCTTTTAGTCGTACTGCTGAGTACATCGCTGCCATTGAAAAATTTGATTCAGAGAAAATGTGGTTTCCACAAAACGATAGTGAATAGAATTTTCTTGATAGGCTAGTCCGATCTAATTATCTTTAGTGCAAATAAAACAAGTTTATTCCACTATTACAGCCGCACTGCAGCCAGCCCCAAATTCGCCATAGAGATCCACAGGTGGAAGATTCCACATTATTTCCAGAAATTTGGTAGGTGTAGTGGGCAGTGCTCCCCTGACGAGCTTGGAAGGCGTCCTCTGCTCTCATTCCACCTTGGTTTTGGACAAGGTGTTGTTTAGCGCAGGCCACCATACGGTGACCCCGTAGAAAAGGATGGGTCATATCAAATCTGTATACATCCAGTAAACTATATGTGGGTTTATTCTCCATTTTTGTTGCCTATAGCCGTCTTAAAGGCATGCAGGACAGTGTTGGCCTTCCTGGAGCGGTCTTCAATGTTTCGCTTCCAGTCCAGTTTATTGTCTAGATTAACACCTAGGTATTTGACCTCAGTTGAGAGAGTATGAGCCATTTAGGATGAGAGGTTTAAATAAAGAAGTTTCATACTTCCCTGTGAAAATTACCATTTCTGTCTTGGTAGGATTGACACTAAGTCCACATTCCTTTAACCAGATATTTAGCAGACCGAGTGAGTTTTGCAATAACGCACTCAGGACCTGCAGAAGTTTGCCCGTTTCCAAGATTGCTATGTCATCAGCGTACGCTATGACTTGACAACCGGTTCCCTTTAGTTCAGAAGTAGGGCGTTAACGGTTCGATTCCAGAGAAGAGGGGAGAAAACGCCACCTTAGGAAGTGCCTCTGGACATATACTTTGTAATGGAACCATCTCCCAGTTCTAATAGAATGGTTCTCCCAACAAAATCCACCAAACCCCGCTGCACCCCCGCCATAAGGAGCGAGTTAACAACAGACTTTGTATAGACATTGTTGAAAGCACCCTCGATATCGAGAAAAACTCCGAGCGTATATTTCTTTATGGCCAGTCCTTTTTCAATCGTCGATACGTATTCATGAAGTGCGGTCTCCGCGGATTTTCTCTTGAAATATGCATGTTGATTCGAAAAGAGGTTGCCATTCTTTATATTCCGTTGAAAATATTCGTCGATAAGCCTCTCGAGAGTTTTAAGAAAGAATGAAGAGAGGCTTATATGCCTGAAATCCTTCGGTTTCACATAAGCGGCCTTGCCTCCTTTTGTTCGGAATAAAACTTTCGCCTTTCGTAGGCTGTAAAAATCTGAGAAAGCAAAGGGCGCAGTATGTCCTTATCTTCTTGTAGTTGAGCGGTAAAGATTCCGTCAAGTCCCGCAGATTTGTAGGGCTGATAGGACATTAAAGCCCATTCCACCCTCTCATCAGAGATTCTCATCGAGAAACTCGCTCCATCAGGTCTTAACGATAAGCAGAACTTATCTTGAGAAGCGTATCTGTGTAGGGAGGCCGACAGCGCATTTTTATACATTGCCCAGTCGGTTCGCTTCTTGTCCCCGTATGCTGTTAAAGGAGTAGGATCAAAAGTGAACTTAAAACTAATGTAGACGTGGTCAGAAAATGAGCGTTCTTTGGACAGCCGCCAGTCCCTTAACCGCTCGGAAAAACCGCTCGACACAAGGCTGATGTCCACCGCTTCCCTTCTAACTGCCAAAGGTCAAACTTTCTAACAAAAGAAATCACTAAAAACTAAATGTGTTTTAATATTTTTTACTTTCGAAAACGCGAAATCGGTAACCACTTAAGTATTTATATGCATTTAGTTGCACAGCTCCACTATTTTCAACCGACTCGAATACTATTCTTTTGTGGCAACTTTCTTGCCTTGCACAATTTCGAAATTTACCCAAAAGCGTTGCCTATCTTGATCAAAAATATTACCCAACATTTTTCATCAGCATGACGCAAAAGCCACAACTACAACAAGATGACAACAATGGTATTGACAACAAAAACCAATAACAGCTATAACAACTATATTTTCACACCAACGAGAAGGCGTTTAAAACACAAGTTTACATAAAATCGTATATATGTACATACATTTGTATGTAAGTCCATGTGTGAGGTAGCACAGTATGCAAAATACACGCCACATAACAATGTTTTTGTTAGGATAGGATAAAGGCAGAAGCAGCGCGCGGTTGCCAAGTAAATAATAGAACCACTACACCAGAGCATGGAAATCCATTCTTTCTCTTTTTCACGAAATACTCAATTGACGCTCAAAATTTGTACTCTGCGCCAAAACTCATTTGCCCGGCTTGTGGTGTTTGCAGACAAAACATCTGTTTTTGTATTTTTGACAGTTGCAGAAAAAGCTCGCAAACATACTTGCCTATATACGTACATATGTATGTATGTATGTATGCATGTATTTAACTCTTAATGCCCAATTGTCAAATGGTAAGAACAGAGTCCTGCGCGTAAGATATGGATAAATGACAGTTATTGCTGCAAAGTAACTGCACACACGCTTTACATTAACACACACACATGTAGTGTGCTTTGTTGCTGCTGTCATGCTAACAAATAAATATGTGTGTGGGTGTTCAGTTATTTGACAAACCAGCAAAAATCCATGCCTTCATTTTTTCTTGTAATATATCTGCTCGTAACTCATATCAACATTAGTCGATCGAAACAAAGTGGGCGTAAGTACATTAGATCGTATCACCTTACAAGCAAACAAAACAAAATTTGCCGTACACCTCTAAAACATTTTTCGGTGACACCTATGCACAAAAAAAAATTTTAAATAGGTCTATCTACAGGCATAATCAAAATACTTCCTTAGCAAAGGTTTAATAATTTTTAAAGTAATTTAGTTCTTAGCATTAGGGTGGTATGTTTGAGTGATACGAACTGAGATCTGGTGGCGAAGTACTAGAACGGGAAACTTGAGTTCAATGAACTTAAGGAACAGAAAAATTTTCACCTCGAGACAAAAAAAAAACTATATATGTATCATACTTCATGATCGGACTCCAAATAGCGAAGATATTACGAAAAATGCAGAAAAGGGTCACCCCTACGTTCAGCCAAAAAAAAAGAAGTCGAAATTGCTTTCGAATCGAAATATTTGCTTAGCAAACGTTTTTGATTTTTGGCGAGCTTTATTTTACTGACATTAGGGTGGGAGGAACTGAGACCTGGTGGAATGCAGTACTTGAAGTCAAAACATTTTGGAACAAAAAAAAATTCCTGCTCGAGACAAAGACATCGATAGGTCATACCTAAAGATGCGACGGTAAATGCCAAGGATATGACGAAAACTTTAAAAAGGCAAAAACGGCAAAAAAAAAACAAAAAACATAATTGTTTTCTAAGTTGTCCTGCAAGTTACCTAAGATTCAGGGTTGTCGAATGTACATTAGAGTGGTCCAAAAATTCAACGTCGAAATTTTAATGCTTTCACTCAATCTGCAATCAGATACAGTGGGTCTAAATATATGTCAGTAGGTGGATCTAGTTTAAAACACAAACCTTAAAATTCCGATTTTACTCAAATTGGACCACCCTAAACTTCATACACAGATGATTTAATGCCTTCCCAAGGGCCCAACTAGAGCATTAAAAAATTTTACCAAAATGAAGTTTGCATCAAAAGATGGCTGCTGCTTCTACACTCCTCCGCACTAACTGAATACATACATATTTCGACATACGTACACATGTATGTATGTATGTTGTTGTATTTGCTCTGCGCTCGCATTCAATCATGGCAACTAGCAAAACACACTTTTGCACGGAAATCTATTAAAATCAGTATTATATAATAATTTTATTCGTCGTCTGCCACAGCCAAATTCACAAACACACACACACACACGCATGCACAAGCGTATCGGACGCGTTTTTTTTTTCGAGTATCCTGCAGCAGGCAAATAGTGGTAAATCACACAAAGAATAGCATACTTTTAGGAATTTTACTTTACGTACTTATTTTTTTCTTTGCTGAGAAGACATTTCCAAATTCGATTTTGCTGCAATTTCCGCCGCGAATTTTATTTATTTATTTATTTGCTTTTTTTTTGTAATACAAGCTGCTGGCTTTACACTGCTATTAACAGAAAAAAGTGTCTTAAGCAAAAAATTCATTGAAAATTCAATGATTTACTTTTGCTAGACCGCTCCAAAAAATATGTGGGTGTGTATACGTACATACATACATATGTATATAAATTTTCTTGCACTAACTTCATTAGCTGTTATTTTTGCACATTGTGTGACTTTGCACGTTTAAAGTGAGCGCTTGAGCACATTTGAGTTTTGCATTAAATTTGCTGTTTTCATATAAACAGCAAATAGTTTTATATGATTTTTATGAAAATTTGTAAATCTGTTTTCGTAGTATTGATTGGCTGCCATTTCTTTAGACGACTCGAACGATGACTGAATTTTTATGTACTGACTGAAAATTTTCTTTGACCACCTCGGTCTAGGCAATGCAGACAGCAGCAGATATGGCATTTGGCATTTGTGGCGTCGCTTTGTTAACAAAGGTAAAAAAGCTTAGGTATTGCGCTGCAAAAAGCTGCTGTAAGAAATGCATATGTGCAACATGGTTAACCGGTTATGAAATAGTCGACTATACTGATATCGAGTTAAAATTTGCGCCTTTTTTTATATTACATACTTGAATTTGTTCATGTGTTTTTGAGGATTATAAAAAGAAATTCTATTTCCAATCGATTCTAGTGCAATTTGGTATCTGTTAACACCTTTTTTAAGTCAAGATTTTCTGAGTACNGACGAGTTGAAATGATAAGATTAGTAGCTCTTTGAAATCTACCTTATGAGAAGTAGCGCCGGCGTTTCCAGACGCGCCGGCGTCGCCGCCGCCGCCGAATCTTTTTGACGTTGACCACGCCGCCGCCGCAAAGCCTGTCGGCGTAAACCTCTAGTATGTACATATAAGCACGGGAAATTGATTTAAAAAGTGCATTTCCTGTTAGCAGATTCTGGAGAGCAAATGCAAAAAGTTCTTATAAAATTAACATCCTAAACGTATGCCACATTTATTTATGTTTAATTTCTTTCGCGCTGCAAACAGTGTTGCCAGAAGTCTAATTTCTTTTCAAAATTAAAAGTTATTTTCAAGAAGCATCGTCCAAATCTGAACTGTAAACTTTAGTAGGCCATAAAATAAAAATAACTTTTGCAAATCCATCGAGTATTTTACTAATGGATGGGTATACTTTCATAGCTTTCATATACTCGCATAGCGTAATTTGGTTATACATTTTGGGATTTTTTTTCGCCAAATTTGATGCGGTACTCCAAAATCCTTACTCCTTAAACCAATTCGGGAAGTCTACTAACCTTAGCAGCTGCCGTAATGCAAATTTAGCAGTCGCGCGTAAATCATCTAAAAATCCTATACCAAGGAATCTCTGTATTTTCAGAAGGGCAATCGCAGAATAAGTGCCTGATTGACTCAGGCCCTTCTTCGTCGTGGCCGCTCCTGCAATAGTCATTGTGACTGACCCCTTAACGTTCTGGATGTCCTCCTGTCCTATGAGCTACTTCAGGCCTAGTTCAAGACCAGTTCGAATAAGTAAACATTTTTGTAAAATTTTTTAAAGGGCAATTTAAAAACGAAAAATGTAAGTGAAGGTGCATACAGAGGAAATTTCCTAAGATGTAATGAAAAAGTTTCATACGGGCAATAATTAAATTAATTTTAAAATTGTAACGTTTTTTTTTTTTTTTTTTTTTTTTTTTTATATTCGTCAATTAATTTAAATGTAAATTCACATAAAGAAAACTTCAAATGTTTTTCCATTTTCAGAGTTCTCTGCAGCGCTCGGGTCAAAGTAGTAATAGCTCGTCCGAAAGCAACATTGGAAAGTCTTCCAATTCACCACCGCAACTCTCCTAATGTACCGTTACTAGCTACTCGTAGTATTTAATTATAGTTTGTCAATTATTGTGTAGTGTCATCAAATGGTTATGTTTTTTTTTTTTTTGTCTAAAACCCCTTTATTATTGGAAATTGTTTAATCAAAATAATTTATTTCATAATTTTTTGTTGGTTTCGAAAAAATTATAAAAATATTTATTTTAAAATGGCAGTTGTTTTATTTATAATTACTATTCCGACACAAGCAGAAGAATTAAAGCTGCGTAGTGAGTTACGAAGCAAAAAATCTGAAGCAGGCGCTAATTATGTGGGCGATGATAAACTTAGTATTTCTACACCGATCACAACAGCAACAACAACCGCAACAACATCTGCAACATTATCCAATTTTTCCAATGAAACAACAGCCACAGCAGCTGTTACCATCAACGTACCGGAACAACTGGCAGGGAATACCGAACAAACTGATGTTGTCAGCTTGGGTGCTAAGATGGAAAATCCTTTAGCCGTCTTTACGCATGATCAACAACAATATAGCACATTTCCGAAGCGTCGAAAATCTGATGCAAATATGTTCTTAATTAGTGATGCTGGACATTTGCTGAGTAAGCGCCCTGCGGTACGAGAAGGTAGCACAGGTAGCGCTTCAGATAGTGCAAAAGATGTTGAGTTAGAAAATGTGGTGAGACTAATAAATTGTTTACCAAGTTTTTATATATGTTATACATGTACATATATCGAATTTGATTTTTCTTTGTCGGCAAGGATGGAGCTCCATTCATACAAAAATCTTGGGAAGGCTTACGTGAGATTCTTACATCTTCAAGTCGAAAGAGGAATCGAGATGCATCACAAATAAATATACCCAGTGACTCGTGCATGGAGTGGGTGCTGCATGAAATTTTGAAAAAAGCACAAATATGTAATGCAGTTTGGACGAAAGATACCAATGGTCGAACGTATCAAGTAAGTGCTCGTAAAACTTCAATTATTCCCCCTGCAGCTCAACTTAACCAGCTTAGGTTTACATTTTACTAATTTCAAGTTTCTTACCCACTTTGGTTTTCAAAACTAAAGGCTTTTCCGCTTTTAACAGCTAGTTTAAAGTTCTCAGTTTACCAATAAGAATCGTTAATTTATGTTTAAACTTTAAAGGTAATATTTACAGTTGAGTTTAATGAGAATTATGAAAATTTATTGGACAAACTTCACGAGTGGGGTATTGGCGATCGTGTTGGTTCCACTGTATCCGTAATGAATTGCTTGGTCTCGAAAACCTCCAGACGAGATACAGAATGCGATTTGCCGCAAGAAAACGAAGAAATGTGCGCATTTATTAAATTAGTTTACTCTACTCAACTCTAATTCAAACGTATTCTCAAATTTATAGAAATTTCAACAAACAAAAACAAAGTGTTTGGAATAGTTTCATGAACTCGGTAAGAAGTCGATTGAATGTTCAACAAATCGTACGAGATGTACGCCAAGATGCAGCGATTACATTTGATTTTCTCATCTTGCTTATATCAGCAACGTAAGTTAAAAGTTTCTATATTTTTTTTTAACACCTTTAAACGCATTTATATTTCAGCATTTTGGCTGCCATTGGTTTGGCCGAGGACAGTACCATCTTTCTAGCTGCAAGCATGCTCGTTTCTCCGTTAATGGGTCCAATAATAGCAGCAATTTTTGGTACCGCTATCAAAGATCCCGCTCTGCGTACTTTGGGCCTAAGAAATGAGTTAATAGGCATTGTAATTACCACAATCGTTGGCTTTATTTTCGGCATAGTTATCTGTTCGATTGATGAACGTTATGGCAATGGCGAAGGACTAACAGCTGAAATGCTTTCACGCAGCGAATTGCACTCCTTGCTGGTTGGTCTCTTTACGGCAATACCTTCTGGTGCTGCAGCTGCTGTAGCTATTTTGGGTGGTAATATTGGGTCGCTGGTGGGTGTAGCAATATCGGCGTCACTTTTGCCACCTGCCATTAATGCGGTATGAAAATTGAATACGGACAAAAGTAAATACTTTTTTGAAATTTCTATAGGGCGTCCTCTGGGCCTTAGCGCTTATTTATACACTTTTCGAGACCGATAATTCTCGATTTAATCTAATTGTAAAGTCCCGGACCTTTTCTGATAATCAAGCCACTGAATTAGTCATTTTGGGTGCCATTAGTATGCTGGTGACAATTTCGAATATAATCTGCGTATACGTTATGGGCGTTTTGGTGCTGAAAGTAAAGGAGATAGCGCCTGCCATTTCACGAAGCCATCGCGAATTTTGGAAACATGACATAAAAATCGCGCGAGGCCTTCCCAAGAAAGGCATCGATACAAATACCGCACTAATCGATGAGTTTGCCAATCTTCCTCAAGAAGATCAAAAAACATTGGGTATTGATTATAATTTATTACGGACAATACGTTTGGATGATGCCTCCTATCAAAACACTTGGTCTCCGATAGGAAATAGGCAGTTCTTTGATAGATCTGCGCTTGATGTTATAAGAGAGAACTATTCAACTGTACATCAAATCGAACGTTTATATTCCACGATGAATCAACAACAGACCTTGCAATATAGGAGGCAAGTCAATGAAATAAAAACGGCATTAACATATTTTTCAGTTTGCTTAAACAAAAAATTTACCTTTTTTCGCATATTTTCTTCTTTCCAGAAACCGTTTAAATCGCCACCCAACAACGATCGCAAGCAATTATAGCAAAACGTGTGATGTAGTAGCAGGCAATGTAAATATTACTGTTATTCTTTTATTATTTTCAGTGGATATAAAGTTAAATTTTATAAATTTTTAAAAGCTGCAACGCTGTGCAACAATGCCCACTAAAACGAATTGTCCCATTATTAACATTCTGAATGCAGTTGGCGAAGCAGAATCATCTACAGCTAATCCATCTTCACAATCTTCAATGACAAATACGCCAACATCCACTTTAGGCGAACGTAAACGGCGCAAATTTACTGTAACACCGGCAGAGGATCCAATAAGGCTTGCTATTAACTATGACGAGATGGAGGCTTAGAGGACTCGGCTGACATGAAGGCAAAGAGTTAACCATTGCATACGCGTGAACGCTATTTATTCATACAAATGGTTCTTGCATTTTTGCATACATATGCACGTAGACAATTCAATTTAAATGTAATGTTTATTTATATCATTTTGTTCTTCTTTAACTAAAACAATTTACAAATGTTGTATTAACTTTTTACATGCAACATTTTCTAATGATTTTTTTTTTCGTTTGAAAATATTTCTACAAGTCGGTTATGCTAGGTCCTTGTCTCGTGGACTTGGTAAGGGATCTCTGGCGTTTTACGAGTAATCGTTCACGCGCAGCTTTTTCTTGTCTGTTAACGAAAATTATTTGAGGTTATTGAGGCTTAAAAATGTTATTTCAATCGCTTTCAGTCTACTTACCTGCGACGTAGCTTCTCTAAGGTTTCCTCAGTCGGCACTGCCTTCTCTACCTCATATTCACGTATGAGATTACGTAGTTTTTCTAATGCATCTGCCAAATTCATTTGCTGCGATCGTGTTAAATCGCTTTTAATTACAAAGTAACCATCCTTGGTGAGTTTGTTCTGCAACTGTAGAGTATGATACGCATTTAGTTTTGTTTTAATTAATGTAAGGTTGCATTGTTTCGAAGAGTTACTTGTAAATGTACTTAAACTACCCTGATTTTCAATGATCCCAAAATCTTAACAAAAATTTTAGAGAATCGGATATACATACATACCGATGGTCCTCTGCAATAACGACACAATTCACAAAATAACAACTCTTACTACCGTAAAGTGGATCATGTCTCTAATGCATGTCTGAGCCATGTCCAAACCTCATTGAAGTAAGTAGTGAGGAGTACTACATTATGAAGAAGACATAGATTAGACAAGGATTAGAGACAAGAGCTACTTAGCAGTAGTAAGTTTTTATTTTTTGAATTTTGAATTGTGTTGAATTCTGGACGGGGATGGACGAAGCTTTATGAAAAGTCACCTCTCTGATGATCTGCGTGTGATTTACATAGCAATTTTAATTAATAAATTGCGACGAATAAGTTTCAACTAGAGGAATAAAACAACTAACAACTAATAGTGTAATGTGTAAAGTAAATATAAACATAAAAATGAAGAATATTTCGGAAATTTGCAACAAATGCCATATTTCCAACCGACATCATTGTTAAATTAGTGCACAGATTTAATAAATTAAATTTTTGTAATAAAGCGTGAACTGTTATCTACAAGTGTTTTTGGTTCCATTCACGCGTTTGGGCACAGCAACCCAAATTCGTTGTACAAATTCATAAAGAGTACCCGTCCAGTTAATTGGCTCATAATCACATAATTTCAACTTTAATTTCAGTTAGATTATATAATTTGGCTTTATAAACTAGATGTTACTTTTAACTTACACCTTCCACCAGCTTCTGCCTTGTTTTTTCAGGTATCCATTCGGCGTTTACCAATTTGAAACGCAAATCCACCTTTGTGTTTACGCAATTCACGTGCTGTCCGCCAGGTCCGGAACTGCGACTGTATGTGATTTCCAATTGATTAATGGGTATAAAACCTGAGAATTTGTCTCCTGTGTTAGTTGGCTGCAAATTGATTGCATTAAAAATTTGAATAATAAGTTTAGGAATTTTTCATACCGGTGGAGGTGTATAGAGCTTGAGGCGACTGTTGGGGTACAACTTTTCAAGCGACAAGTCACTTTTAAATGAAAGTCTCCGTCCAAGAATTACTGACGATGTGTAAAACTTTTCCGAGCTGGAGGAACGTAGCACAGAGATAAAACTGGCACAAATCTTATTCATTTTGCTTTTTTTTTTAATTCGGGCAAGTTGAAAAAATTAAAGTTATTTTCCTATTTGGTTCCTCACTTTTATCTTTTCTTTCGTAACAGCTGATTGCCTTCACTGATACCAGATATGGCAAAATGAGGTTAGGCCTGCCACTAGGTTTGTTCGTCGAAAATCCAGCAAGAATCCTGATTCAATAACATGATTCAATTATTAAAGGTTTTGTAAGTAGCTTTTTTCTAAAATTTGGCACTCCCACCCACAGGGATGGTTTATGGAAGCAGGGGAAAAAGGGGAAGAATTCAATCACACTTCCTAAAATGGGAGCTAAATTCCATAAAAAGGTGTGGATAATAGTGAATGGTGGTATTTTAAAACAAAAACGAATTTGATTTAATTATTTAATTTAAACAAGCTTATTTACATCGAATATAACCCCCGATTGTTATTGAAAATAAATATTTCTATGTATATACCAAACTTGCGTACGTCAGATGGCGCATAACTCGAGAATGGATGGTCCACTTTCAGTTTTTTTTTTGTTGTATTTGTTTGACAGATGATGGATATGAAGAAGCTATTTGTTTGTGGAAAATATGCAGTATTTATTAAACAAAAAAAAACGGCAAATAAAAAAATTTGGAGCTTAAGTTTCCTTCGCGGATATGGCTCGATTGCTTCGAATATGGTAATTCGAATTCTTTGATGTCGCACTTTTAATATTCTGGGGAGACTATACAACTGTCAGAATATTAACCATTCGCCGGGTTGCCCAAAAATTTGAATGATTAAAAATATCAAAATATAAAAAAATATAAAAATATTCGCCATAAAAAGGCGTTTGCATTGTTCAACTTTGCATTCTACTTTCAACTAATCGCTTTCAACAAAGTTGGTCGCCAGCCAACATTCGCCTCGTGCGTAAACCTTTTAAGTGTGCAATTACATACATCGCGCCATTGACTAAACCGAGCTGTCGTGTGACGATTGGGCCTATGGATGCGGTTTGGCAATATTATATTGCGTCAAAGCCTCATTCGGAGACACCAGGATTGTGTTGTGGAGGACAATACCAAAATACCTTCGTTGGCTCATTTACCAAAACCATTGCATGCTTTACTTTACAGCGACTTGGCAGAATCAAGAGGTCTCCACGAATATCGACAAATATATTTCGGCATTTAAGAGAATTTCGTCTCTTTAGCCTACATTGAATTTCTGTAGTCCAACGATGCTCACCCATTTAGTCTTGTTGGCGCCAGCGAATGAAGAACAAACATTTCTTCAAATTTAAAAAGTAAAAATTTCACTACTAACAATTTAAAAATGTTCTTAAAAGTTGCAAAGATATTTGGAAAAGAAATATCACTGTTTTTGTTTTTAGGAGTAGGGTGGGAGTGTCATTGATAAAATTAGAGCGAGAGAAAGTTTTTCTTACAAAACCTTTCATTATTGAATCATGATTCAATAATACTAGGTTCGGTAAACTGACGGTTGTCTCTCTCGTACCGCTCCCTTAGCAATGGCACCGTGTTGCTTCTTTTCAAATTTACTTGGAAATAGTGTAGCTATGGTGAGAAATAGAAGTATACTCTTTTGTGCAAATTAAAAAAATTTTGTATGAATTTCGAATCCCTTGTTTATATTTTTTGGCATAATAGTACCTTAAAAGAGAGCCTACCTCTTCTTTATCGTACTAGCTGTCGGGTTTCTTAAATCGACTCTGGTTACAATTGCATTCCGATTGCGAATACAATTTTGTTAACTAAATTGTCACATTGCGCTCTCAGTTTTTGAGTGAGGGATAATTTTTTGGTCTGCACGAACGCGATTTGGGCAAAAATCATGATAATTCGTACAAATTCGTACAAACTTTTTACTCGACGAACAAACCTATTTATACGATGTTTACATGAGGCGATTTACCAGGCAACTTTTAGTTGAAAACAACAATCGTCTGGTGTGAACGACCTTTCAACTAATCATGGGTACAGCAAACGGGTTTGGGTATGGGAGCCACGCCCATACCCCCTTCGCCCGCATACTGAATGAAGTTGGGGGGGCAGCCAACTTTTGATGCAACTAATCGCCTCTAGAGTTGCCTGGAAAATCGCCTCATGTGAACTCCTTATAAACAAAACGGGAAGTAGAAATGAAATTAAGCAAATTTTATGAGGAAGAATCGCAACTGTTATGCTAAAGCAAACAGCATCCTTTTCCAGTTTTCCTAAATTTCTGATCCGCCGGAAATGGCAACGCAACTTTTCCCACCTACCACCAGCTGATTACAAAAACGTGTACGCAAAGCAAATTAAGCAAAAGATGGAGTTGGAAGTTATATCTGATAAAAAAGCGGTATATATTTGATGTAAATCTTTCGGTTATGTGTAGCCTAAACATTTTTTTAATTTCAACAGAACACATTAGATCCTCCAGCGAACAGTGTTAGTGCACCTGGGCGCGTAATAAAGGAGCGCAGCGCTGAAATTGTTGCTGGCGGCAGCGTCTTCTACAATCCAGTGCAGGAGTTTAATCGTGATTTAAGCATTGCTGTACTCAATGTATTTGCAAGACGCCTGCTCAAAGAAAGAAAAAAAGAAGCGCATACAATTTCAAAAGAATCAGGAGAAAATGCTACAGGTGACGAGTTGAACGGAGAAAGTGCGCTCTACACCGCCGGAGTCAAATACGAAAATGGCATTCGCATATTGGAAGCACTTTCTGCAACGGGTTTGCGTAGTATTCGATATGCAAAAGAAATCGCTGGAGTTCGTGAAATTATCGCCAATGACCTTTCCAAGGCGGCAGTTGATTCCATACTTGAAAATGTACGGCACAATGGCGTTGAAAATTTAATCGAACCAAGCCAATCGGATGCCATGTAGCATAAGTAAAGTACCCCTAGAAACAACTTTTAACTATCTAATTTTTACAGGACTCTAATGTATCTATCTACATCTAATCATAAGCGCTTTGATGCTATAGATCTGGATCCGTACGGGTGTCCAAATCGTTTCCTAGATGGAGCTGTACAATCAATAACCAACGGTGGATTACTGCTGGTAACAGCGACAGATATGGCAGTTCTAGCTGGAAACACACCCGAAGCATGCTATGCCAAATATGGATCTGTACCGTTGCGCATGAAATGCTGCCATGAAATGGCTTTACGCATACTGCTACATAGTATAGAGACGCATGCAAATCGCTATGGAAAATACATTGAACCGCTTTTAAGCATTTCGGCCGACTTTTATGTACGGGTCTTTGTAAGGGTGCATAGCAGTCAAGCAAAGTGTAAATATAGTATGAGGTTGGTTAGCATAGTGGATATGCGAATACGACAATTAATACCAGTTTGTAAATAATTTAAATTTGTATACAGCAAACAGTCGGTAATCTTCCAATGCACCGGTTGTGATACATTTACTCTGCAGCCGATGGGCAATGTAAAAACAAATACCACAGCCAAAGGCCAGACTCAAACGAAGTTTGGAATTCCCACAGGACCATACATCGGCATGAACTGCGCCCACTGTGGACATAAGCATCATGTATGTAAATTTAGCAAGATCGTGACCCTTTTTAATTAAATTGCATTTTATATTCAATGCAGATGGGCGGCCCACTGTGGTCTAACCCCATACATGACAAGGACTTCGTGAACGAATTACTGCAAACAATAGAGCAAAAACCGCTTTCTGACTTGGGCACACAAAAGCGCTTGCAAGGTGTCTTATCTGTGGTGCATGAAGAACTACACGACGTCCCTTTATACTATGTATTAGATAAACTTTGCTGTGTACTAAAGTTGGAAAATATACCGGTGCTCAAATTTCGCTCCGCGCTTTTACATGCAGGCCACCGTGTTTCGTTTTCACATGCCTGCAAAAATTCAATTAAAACCGATGCACCCGCAGCAGTCCTGTGGGATATTTTGCGATGTTGGGCCAAAAGGCATCCAGTAAAATCTAATCGTATGGTTGAGGGCACACCGCTTAAAGCTATATTGGAACGAGAGCCTGAGAAAGAGTATATTTTTGACGACATACATCCTGAGGCAAACCCCAACAGCCGACGCAATGCATTAACACGGTTCCAAGCAAATCCAACCGCGCATTGGGGACCGGGCACAAGGGCGACTATAATGTGTGTATCAATTATTATTTATGTACATACATATGTACTTTTAAAACTAAATTGAAATCAAAATTTTTGGTAATTATTTTCTAACAGGATTGGCCAAGACAAGGTAGCAAAGAGTCATCGTAATCAAAACAAAAAACAAAAGCAAAGAGACCATAAAAATTGCACACCTTCTGAAAAGAGCGATGAAGAACAAAGTAAGAGCAAACAACCAAAACTAGAAGCATGATCCGACATTTGATTTATTTAGTTATATTTTTATTGATCGGAAATACAATAAAAAATATTGTAGGTTAACTTGGATAGCTTCTGTATTTGAATTTTAATTACAATGTGGCCATCTTTAGAACTACAAGAAGGTGAAATCTATTTGCATTACCTTAATAAACTCTTTAATACGTCCATGGTACATGATACAGTAATGATAATTGCTAATAACGAAAGAAATTTCCATCTCCAGTCTGTCTTGAAAATCCGTTGTTCACCAGTTGAGTATGCACGCCACTATTGATCAATTTAACACTATGTGGTGAAATCTTCTCTTTTATACCACCAAAAGGTATAAAAGGATGATCTTGCTGGTCACTTGAAGGCAACTCCACTGCCTTAACATTTTTTAACACACGAAAGGTTGCCAGTTCGACTATACTATCAGGTCCACAGCCTTCAATCCTTTCGTAAGGACATGTTTCTCGCTGCAACAATGTATCTACACGCTCAGGAAATACTTCACGGGAATGATCGTAACGCGCTTGCAACTGGAAATCCAATGAATCGCGTGGTATTTCTGGTGTTGCAATGAAACGTTTACTTTTTCGCACGGAATTCAAGGTCTGATGATAGAATAGTCTTTCGTGTGGCTTCAAGTTTGTAAACCATAATACACCTTTTGGCACTGGCGGTGGCTGAGGCATGGGACAAAGATAAATGCCCTCGGGAGACAAATCTGGTTCATACCAGACATTCCGCACGCGTACTTTAATTTTTGGCTTTATGTTAGTAGTGCACGCCATTTATTTTTTTAACTTCCGTTATTAGAATTTATATAAAAAATATGGATTATAAACAAAAAAATAATTATTGAGTTTAAAATTGGATCTGGTTTGTTGACAATAAATGCCTTTGCTTACTAAGCAATAAATAAATATAACCATGGAAATTAAATAAATAAGAACGAACACTTTGGTCAACAAAATAAAAAAAAACCAAGGTGATCGAAAAAAATAATATTGCGGAATACACATTTCATGGCCATAAAGCGATGGTGTTCTCGTTACAATATAGGTTAAAAGCTAAACTTTAGCGACTAAAGTTTTATAACCAACTGTGGCGGCACTACTAAGTACTGCCTGAATCGGATATTATCAGGCCGATTCTGAACAGAAACTCCCTGGGAGTTTTATCTTTTCCCTTCCTCCTATCATGAATAAAAATTACCCGAGGATTTTTTATATTAAATGGCGAAGTTGAGCTGTCAAAAGCGTGTCAAACAACTCTCCAAGTTCGGATTTCCTACTCCCAAATTTTAGGGGAAAATATTACTCCCTGGGAGTTAATTTTAATTTAATACGTACGTATGTACGATTTCTTTCTCGAGAGCAACAAATTCCCGGAGAACAAACACTGGGAGTATTCAGAATTCGGCTGTATGTATATCATTCGCCGTCGCCAAGCTCAACCATCGGTACGCTAAGGAAACTTGCGAAAGGGGACCAATATTGCAGCCTGGTTGCTTTCTTGATGACATGTTGCTGATGCTCAACTCAAAATATTCTGAAATGCTGCAGAAATTGTGCAGTCAAAGGGCGCGTTCAGAAATGCATCAAGCCAAAGGATCAGTCTCTTTCATTTTTAAAGTATAATCGATGGAAATGTTAAATATGCGCAACCACGGTTAAAAACCGAATTGGAACTTAGTTGCTCAAATAAAACATTTCCATCAATTATAGTTTAGAAATAAAAGACTCTGATGCTTTGGCTTGATACATTTCTGAACGCACCCAAAATTTGCTTTTGATTTGCCAATGATAACCAACTCATTGTCAAAATTTTGTTCCTCGAACGCGTGATGTAGACAAAGTTGCCCAAATTTTCGCGTAGAACGTGATGCTCCTTCATAAAAAGTAACACTACCGCATTAATTACAACTCGAATATATCCATACATACATACATCAGCCGTTTAGTTTGAAAGTCGTAGTTGTTGTTGTTGTAGCAGCATACAAACTCCCCGAAGACTATTTTGGGAAGTGTTGCTGGAGTGACAGTGCTTGGCCAGATATAAATCTGGGACGTTCCGGTTACGTAGATCCGACTGTCGTAGCAGTTGTTGTTGTAGTCATGTACCAAAATGCATGCAACTTACATATAACTGAAAGCCTCTGTAAATCGTTCTACCCTCATAACCCAAAATGTTCAACGTTTGGTTGATGAAGTTGAACGAATAAGTGCCGCGTACAGATACAGGTAAGTGATCGCTGAAGTCAAACGGTATGAAATGAGCCACTTTCAAAATAAACTGCTCACATGTACATCAGGGAGGTTCCGATTTCGAAGACTATCATCTACATATCTGCTCTGCAGTAAAGTTCTCATGAGGGGTGTGTTCAGAAATGCATCAAGCCAAAACATCAGACGTATTTATTTCTAAACTGCAATTGATGGAAACATGCAATATACGCAACCACGGTTAAATGCCTAATTACAAACAAACGTTGCGTAAATAAGGAATTTGCATCAATAATAATTTAGAAGTAAGAGACTGATGCTTTGGCTTGATGCATTTCTGAACGCACAGAAGATCTATTGAATGCCAAATATCGTGATGCACCCCAAGTAAAAAATTCTGCCGTTTGCGAGTTCTTACACTTCGCCTAATGTGTTCAGAGTTCCCACGACAGTCGAATCTACTTATTGCCCCCTACTGCCTTTCCACCATTCATTACAATTTAAAGAAATTTTTTTTTGCATTATGTTCAAATGAAAAGCAGTTTTTTAAACCTGCATATGTTATTTTTATTTTTAAAAGCTTCAAATTATAAAATTCATTAAGCGCTGACCTGAAACAAGACATAATTATTTCGTAAATTCACAACCACCTACCTGTAACACAAACTCCAAAGCCTTTTGGATTCCCTGTAACCATATATGCCCATTGAAACGCAGTTCGTCCTCGGAAGATAAACGAAACTTCACCGATTTACCTGTGCTGCAAACTTGAAGAAATAAAACCTTTCGGAGGAACAGCAACCATTTAGAACTCGCAACCGCATACCACCAACAGCAGAAGGTTATCTACTAACACCACCCATACGAAGTCGAACAACGTACGATGAAGCGTACTGAAGTAAATCAACAGCATATATAGCAGCAACATACAGCTACCGCCTACAGCTGCTTGCAACAGTTATGCGCACTACGCATTTAAGCCTGCCGCTGTACTGCTTTCAATTACTTGTCCGATTTTTTCTCTAGTTCGTTGAACTTTTTGATAAAAATACAGGTATACCGCTTCAACTGCTGCGCATGAGTACAATGAAACCTTCAATCGGCGAACGCCTTTTATAGACATACAAATTAAAGTACTGTCCGTAGCAGGTTTTTGCATAGTTATTCAAAATCAAGTAAAAAGTGCACTATTGCTGGATCTTTTGTCTACGTTATACCATTAAAAACGGGATTGACGCAGCAGCACAGAGGCAGCAACATTATTGTCAGTGAACAGCAACATTTGAATCTACAGGATGCGAACTCGAACAACAAATTATCGTGAGCTTAATACTTACGATTGCGTTTCTCTTGTTTTATACAATACACGAGAAATCCAATCGAAGTGTTAGGCACACGTTTGGAGCAAATTTGTTAATGCAGCAACTCATGTGTTGTACAAATGTAACGCTGGAGCAACAGCAAACAGCAGCTGTAGCGGCAATAAGAGTAGCAGGAGTACGTATATCCTAATTTCGCTACGCAGCAGTCACCAATGAATTTATGAATCTCTGCCTCCTGCTCTTGTACTCTCCTCCCCATTATTTATTTTATATATGCAATTCATTTTACTGTGTCTGCCTTAACCTCTTTCGCACTCTTACAGCAGCCCTTACAGCAATCTTTGTTTTTGCCTGCGTTATATAGAAGTGTAAAAAATATATTACCGCCATGCAATCAAAATGGGTTTTAAAAGTGTTAACTTCATAAAAATTACACAAAATCTTAGCAACTTAATTATGCAAACATTTGGATTAAGTGTTGTGTAATTCATATGTAAATCTAATGTAGTTGTAAAAAACTGACTGACATCCTTACTTTCCCTATACGCTTCACGAGTTTAAATATTTGGATTACATTTATTATTATTATTTTTTTTTTTACTTAAAATACGTTCATATTACTTTTCTGATGTTAATACACACGAGTAGATAATTTTGGAAACAGAATTTTTTAATTATAAATCCATTCCTTAAACTTCTTTGCAGACTAAGTATATAAAACTATTGATTTCTAATTAAACGAAATTAAATTAAAATGGCTTTTCTAAAATTGGATTATCGATATTTTTGAATGAGTTTGCCATAAAATTCTACCAATAATCTAAATAATAATATTATATTCGGGGTTATCATATATGTGTTTTAATACGGCAGGCAACACACTTCATGTGAAAAATGGTAAAATTCATTTTAAACATTAGTTGGAAATGTAGGAAAAATGTTATGGGCTCAAATAGGTATAATTTAACACATACTCTGAAATTAGGGCATATGTGAATGGATATTAAATAAAGAGCAAGTTTGAGTTTCCTGGTAATCTTATCTTTCACATTTTTCCGTTTCGAATGTTTTCATATTTTGAAGTGCTACAATTTATATATTAAATTGTTATACCTGTTTAGTTAGCAGCACTAAACTCGAAATACTCATGTTTGTTTATGAAAACGCCACTAATCAACCATATGAATAAATTTCAATGCATACTGGTCCATTTTTTTTTGATTTCTACAAAAAAAAAATTTGAATGAATATAGAATAAATGATTTACGGGAACCAACGTACCTCTGATTAAAGATATCAATGATTTGTCGCAGTGATAAGTTGTCATCTTTAGGACCGGCTTCGACTGCGTGACGCACTACGAGCAGCTATACCGTTGCGACTTTGGCTACGGCTCAAAGATTTACGACCAACTGGACTGCGTGAAAACTTGCTGCGTCGAACAGGTGAACGACTACCTGCCGCCGAACGAGATCTGGATCTAGGTGAATACGAACGACGACGTGGGCTACGGGAGCGCCTACGTACAGGTGAACGCGAACGACGTCTACCACCTCCGCCGCCACGTCTATTATTGGTGCGACGTGTCGGAGAATTTGGTCGACCATAGCGAGCCATCTGAACACGCAACTCCCTGCCATCAAGCATTCGACCATCCATGGCCTCTAATGCGTCCTCTGCATCACGTTTATCATAAAATCTGAAAGCAACACAAGAATTTAAATAAAAATTATTATATTATAAATTCATTAACTTCGTCAACTTACGGTTTTAATTACAAACTTAATGTTATGTAAATAAGTACATGCAGGTAGGTTCACTTCCGAGTGAATTTCAACCCCTGCCAATTTGAATTCAAAGCGAACTTAGCTCAAATGCACTCGGAAGTAAATATGAATTTGACATGCAGTGACGAACACATTTATTAAATTTTCTTGAGTTTTGCACAGTTTAGATTTTTTTTTGTTTTTTTTTTTGTACTAGTATGAACTATATTTTTATAAAATATTAGCGAAAAGAAATTAAAAATAAATAAAAAAAAAAGCTTTGCATACATTGCGAAAAATTCTCTGTGCCAATACTTTTGTTCGTCACTGATGTATTTACATTTCTGTGGACAATTGACAAAACAACTTATGTCTTTCTTCGACGGACAAAGCTCTTTTTATCGTCAGAGCAATCAATTTTATTTAAATTGAAACAAGCAGTTGTTGCAAACAGAAACATTTTTAAATGTTGTAAATAGCGATAAAATAATTTAACATTTCTTTCGAATTGCAACATTTTTCGCTTTGACGGTAAGTATGTTCGTGAAAAACAGACTTAAGTTGTTTTGTCAAACGTCCAATGTGGAGCTTTCTTTTCTACAAAAAATGTTGCCTTCTCATTGCCCAATTCTAACTGTTTGTTCGAAACTGGCAATAAGGTAACATTTTTGTTTGAAAACAAAACACCAAAAGATGAAAATATTTAAGACCGTTCATTATCAAGCTATAAAGATAGAAAGTACATAAATCATAACTAATAGTAAAAATGTGGTATTCGTACGTAAACTGACTAGGATATATTCGTAGACAGCAGTTGCAAAGTGAATACATTTCATATATGCATTTTGTTCATAGAATAACTGATTTCAGTTTACCCTAACTAACAAAATGCAAAATACCATATTATTCAATAAATTAGGAAAACAAGTAAAGTTTTTTCCTTATGGCACCATAATTCTTATCATTTATTCAAAGTATGTATATTATGCCACAATCGATGTTTTCGATAGTCCACGTTCTCAACTGAGGTGGCTAAATGAAATCCATTTTGGAAAATTTGTTTTCGTACTAGGAAAAATTCTTAGCCGTATTTGCATCCCTAATTACGGATTCCTAGTGGTGTGAAGGAAACCATGAAAATACATAGTCAATCAGTAAATTTTATGTACAGAGTTGTTTTGCAATACGGGCTACTTATTTATTAAATATTTTATTTTTCGCTATTTTTTTTTTTTTTAAATACATATGATTAATTTTACGACAGAAACCCAAAAAATCAGAATTCCAAACCTTGTTCAAAATTAAAGAAAATTCTGCAAATTTTCATTCAAATATTGCACTTTTGTTATACACTCTTAAGAAAAAATTTGAGTACGCAGTTTTTTAGCCCATTCAATTTTAGTACAATGAGTGCAAGTCTGAGGAAGCTGGGATTTACCATTGATTTTGGGCACATTGTTTTGTTGAGGGTGTCGATAATTTTTTCCATATAAAAAAATTATCGCAAATTATTTTATGGAGAAAATGAGCTACAATTTCAACAAAAAAAAATTGGCAAAAATCAATGGTAACTCCTAGCTACCTCAAACTTGCACTTTATTATAGTAAAATTGAATGGGCTGAAAAGCTGTATACTAAATTTTTTTTCTAAAGAGTGTGAATAAAAAGTGCAATATTTGAACGATTTGCAGAATTTTCTTTAATTCTGCACAAGGTTTGGAACTCCGATTTCTGCGGGTTTTGTTGTAGAATCAACCATATTTTTATATAAAATTAGCGAAAAATAAAATATTTAAAAAACAGATGGCCATATTGCAAAAACTTAGCTGTACCTAAACTTTATTGACTGACTGTATACAGAGCGCAAGTGCCTGATGAAAAATTTGAGGTTAGAATCGGTGTCCCCAATAAAAAGAAGGCATTGACGTTGCACGACACAGTGCCTGTTTTATCTCTACTCATATTCGTTTCAAGCTTACCTAACAAAAGCGAAACCACGGCTTTCACGGGTATATCGGTCGCGAGGGATGTAAATGTCACCAACCTCGCCACATCGCTCAAATACACGTCTCAAATCCTCGGGCGTAGTGCGATATGTTAAATTATCAACCTGAAAAAATTAACAAAAGTAAAAGAATTTTCAATTTCAGAATTTCAGGAGCTCCACCAAATACATGTACAATTAGATGAAATGCATACATCCATAAGTATTGCATAGCCTTTCACATTTTTATCTCACCTTCAGCGATATCATGCCCTCAATTCTTGGCGGCGGTCGTGCAGCATTATTTCCACCTCCACTCATTTTTTATTTCCTTATAAAAAGAGCCCTTATTTAATTAAAAAATTTCTGAAAAGCGCGTTTTCTCTGAGCTCACTTCCTCTTCAAAGAACAGATATAAAATGGCGTCCCGAAAATGCTACGAAGGCACGTCCGTTTTCATCGGTTAACGAAAATTTAACTGAACGAAACCGAGCGGCACCTATCGTGAATTACAAGTCCTTGCCACCCTGTTTACTGCAGCAATTAATTGCTGTCTCCATTACGCTGCAACTACACGTTCAAAATACCACCGCAAAACTTCATAGGCAAACAACGATGGCCTACCAACTGTCATTTTAACGAGCAATATGATTCCAAGTTTTTGTGTGTGGGCACTTCGATGTCTTGAAATAATTATTTGCCGCATGAGGCCACCAGACAACACTCTCTCAATTTCGGTGTTTAAAAACATTTAAATTAAGAAAAACAAAAACTTGCTGAATAATTTCCTAAAACGTAATCACAAATAATACAATAGAGAACAGATTCTTATTTTGGTTTAATATCAAAATTTCATTGATGCTACCACCTGCACGCTTTCTTTCAAATGAAAATATAGCTGTCAAACTATCAAAATGCCTGCATTAGATGTCAAGCAATAACCGCTGACATTTATTGCAGCCCATGGGAAATAAGCGGTCTCCATTGAAAATATATTTTGCGACATGGTTATCACGACATCAGTGCTTTCCTGTTGAGACAGGGCCTTATATGCCGACTGTCAGCGCCCATTTTTTTTCGTCTTCTGCATCCTACTTCAACACGTAAAAATTAAAATTCCATTTGCTCGGCGCTAGCACCTCGCTAATGTGGGATGCTTCATATAAATTAAGTAAAAGTACACTTTAGCGGGCCCACCGAAAATTAGATCAAATTGGCCGAAAGGGGCATCAAAACATGCGAATCATTGCCAATGTTAACCACCCGACGGCGGAAATTGATTTTTTTTAAGCCTTGCAGAAGTTAACATGGGGGTGCTTGGTGTTGCCAATTTATTATTGTTAGAAAAGTTTTAAGTTTCTTAGAATAAGAGCCCATTTTACAAATGAAAAAGCTGTCAAGTGCCCAGTCACCAAACTCTGTCTCGCTTGCGAGAGAAAAAACCAAACGCAAGCGAGATTTGCAAGCATGTGAAGACGGCCGGTTACATTTAAACGGAAAGGGCACACACACGGTCAGTATTTATTGACGTGATCAAAGTATCACGATATTTATTGACGGTGTAGCACGCAGTATTGATGGATCGGTGATCCATATCGCAGAATTTCAAAAAATTTTGAAATCTGGATCGCGGTTCGCAATATCGTCAATAAATATTGAGCGTGTGGCACATTCAAAACGCGATCCATTTATTTCGTCAGTACATCTTGTACTCTCATAATGCGAACGTCGAAAACGTATTCGCTATGCTTTCGTTCTCGTTGTTTAAAACCTTTCGAAACAAATTGAAAAATTTTAATTAACGCTGACGACACACAATCAATTTTGCCTTTTAATTTCCTCACACACATTGATTGTCAAAAATCATCAAAATTGAAAGTCATTACGTAGGCTGCATTCGATTTGAGAAGCAATTTCATTATCAGCATGTCGTCTTCAGGAAAACAATGTAACTAACTAGTTTCTGAAGACCACTTTTTAATTCCATTGTAGATTAACATTTTGGCTGCGTTTCTTTATACATTCCGGATAATCCCATTTCACAGCCGGAATAAACAGAATGCGTTTGAAATATACGTCAACATATCATCAGGAACGTTCTAAAGAATAAATAAACAAAAAAGTTTATTCCAAACATTCAGAATGAATAAAGAAATGCAGCCTTTAGCATACAGAAGTTCGCATTCGCGAAGCAGATGCAGGTGGTCTGCTCAGTCACATCGCAGAACCGACATAGGTCGTTAGACCAGATCTCCAACCTGTGCAGGTGACCTCTCAGTCTACAGTGACCCGTCAGAAAGCCTGTCAATATCCTTACCCTCTCTTTGGTTAGGTTTATTAATGCTCTATAAGGCTTTCTGCTCATTGGTCGTCCAATCATAGTTGAGTCATAGTTATCGTCATGAAGCAACGATTACATGACGATTACACTTCTGCACACTTGGTCGTGATATTTCAATTCATTTGGCGTCTAAAAATTCACTTGGAGCAGGTATTTTCTGTTTTTTTTGGTTGATATTTTCGCGAAATATTTACAAAAACCTGCAATTTTTTAAATATAGACTGTGCTGCAACATTTCTAGACGTAATTTTCCAGTAATATCTCTTCTTTTCTTTTCCTGGAATGTGTTTTGTGTATGCACACAGAGACTTAATACAATTTCGTCATATTTTATAGTTAAAACGCTCATATTTATTAAATTTTAATGCAATTATCCACTTTTTAATAATTTCCACAGATTTTATGCAAAAAAATACTAATTTTTATACAATTTTAATGCAAATATTAACTTTTTCACTAATTTTCCCCCATAAAATGTAAACAAACAATGCGTGCACAACGATTAGCAAACGACAGTGCCGTACTTATCCGTTTCTGCATCTTCTACGATTTGCCGATAACTAGCCGATAACGACAAGTGTGCAGATCTCCTTTGAAATGCATGTGCTCGGCTCAAAATTTCAGGGCGAGACGATAACGCAACTATGATTGGACGACAAGTGTGCAGATAGCCTAACTTGTAAGGTTGTATCCTCCCAGTAGGCTTTTAGCCTGACGTAGGCCTACCGNCAAAGCATGCCACATAAATCGTTGAAGCGGCAGCGCGAAGCGAAAAGATGGTCAACTCCCATCTTTTTGCGCGCTTTGACAATCAGCCGGTTTAATATTTATTTTGTTTCGTCCAAATTCGGGTTTTCATGCAGAAACATAAAACTTAATTACATTGCTGATAATTTTAAATCAAAATAATTAAAATCCACAGCAACTTTGATGAGTAAAAAAGCGGTACAACATTGTTTTCTTGGCGTTCATTGTGGCATACCTTTTGCGTCTGGCGCTTTGCTGGCAAAGTTATAAATGTCACGCAAAGCTACAAAGTTTTATCTGGCATCAGCTTTACGCCAGTGCTGATTCCTTACTGTGTTCCTCTCTGAGCTCTTCCTTGATTCTACTAGGTCCAATCGCTATGAAGGGCTCAGGCCCTATAGGCGACGAGGCGGCTGCCTTCCTAGCTAGTCGGTCCGCTTCCTCATTGCCAAAAACTCCTACGAGACCTGGCACCCAAGTTAATTGGATGTCGTTGTACTCCGCCAGGGTGTTGAGCTTATCAATACACTCAAGAACCAGAGAGGATTTGACCACAAATGATAAGAGGGCCTTGAGTGCTGTCTGGCTGTAGCTCATGATCAAAATACTTTCATTACGATAGTTCCTACGCAGGTTAATCTCTGCACACAGACTTATGGCATAGACTTCCGCTTGAAATATGCTTGGGTATATGCCCATTGGTACCGAAAGCTTTAGCCTTGGCCCGTAAACGCCTACCCCAATACCGTCGGGAGTTTTAGGGCCGTCTGTATACCATTGCATTGAGCTCGCTTGTATCTGCAGAACGCAAGCGGGATTTCCAAGCATGTGAGACGGCCGGTAACGTAAAGAATAGTAAAAAAGTTCATCCTAGGTATCTTTTCGATATTCTGAATTGAACAAAAGCCTAGTAAACGAATAAAACCCGTTAAATAACCCTAATGTTCTGTATTTATTTGAAAATGATTTTAATTTTTTTTTGAATTAAATAAATATAAGAATTACCCTATGGCTTTGCAGGTATGTTCCACATACCGAACCGTTCCAAGAAAATTCGCAACAACTGAACAGGTAAATTTTCCATATATGCGTGGCCATTTTAACTGATTTCGTGATACCGCAGAGGTTTGTGATTTTGCATGCCTAAATTGTAATGCGAATAAACCACAATAATCGCAGGCACAGTAATCATTACGTTTTACTTCACTTCACTTTGTTTTAAACCCTGCTTTTGAGAAGTTTGTCATTGAAAAGATCGTTGAGGAAGAGCTAGGTTGGCAGAAGTGAGAAAGAAAAACGTGATTTATCGAGGTACAAGTAGTGAACGTACAGAAATTTCGGAACATTGGAAAATATCAACTGGAGTTCAAGAAAAACATATAAGGACGTAAATACTTCAGTGGGAAACAAAAGAAAAACAAAAACCGTATGTGGCTCC
Source organism: Rhagoletis zephyria (assembly GCF_001687245.7). Classification (NCBI taxonomy): domain Eukaryota; kingdom Metazoa; phylum Arthropoda; class Insecta; order Diptera; family Tephritidae; genus Rhagoletis; species Rhagoletis zephyria. The sequence continues at coordinate 102,844 of NW_016157262.1, read as the reverse complement.
GCCTTTCGCGTAGTGGTAGTGCTTGAAATTTGAAGATAAACGTGGTGGAGGCGGAATTGTGTCGCTATCAAAAGAGCAGCAGCACGGTTGACGTACTCATCATAAAACATATTTTTGTAAGGCGGTTCATCAATTGCAAGGTCTTTTAAAAACAAAAATCAGGAAATTACATACTAAGATGGCGCAAGATAATACGGAGATGGCAACTAAATTTTCCACACTCAATGTAAACGCTGTTGAATTTGTTCCCAGTTACGGTTACAGTAGCGTTGCTGCTAGTGCGGCAGTAGCGGCGGCAACTGTAGTAACGCCAGGAGGTAACACACCAAAGGTTGTCCCTATGGATGCAGCATCGCTGCCAGCGTCAGGCAGTGCTACTCCCGCCACAACCCCAGATTCTGCTGGCTCAGGTGGCTCTATAAATGCTTTGAATGCCACTGCCTCAGCTGCTGCTTTACAAGCGGTACCGCCAGGAGCAGCCACCGAAACACCAGCTGATTCTCCAATGCAAACATCGCCTGTTACCACACCTTTGGCTGTTGCGCCCATCGAAAATATTAACACCGCAGATGAAATTGCTGAAAACAATGGTAAAGTACTATATCGGAATCCCGAAAATAATGTTTAATTTTTTGGTTTGAATAAACTATTTACATACATACATGTGCACATACATAAAATACAAAACTTTTAATTAAAGGGGGTAGAATAGTAGGTTGCACAATTGTAATTTATTTTTACTGTGCTATTAAAAATTAAGCCAAACTGTCCATACATACTTACATATGTATATCCATACATGCATACTTATTTTAACATATGTATACTAGATGTTATGTATGCACATACATGCGAAACAAGATTATCTCCAGCTGTTAGCTGCAGTATTGCGATCAAAGCTTCACATGTGCGCCGGTGAGAGAGATTTTTTCTTATCTAGAAGAACGCACCGGTCGCAGGCAGTTTTTACTATACCAGCTCGTTTCTTCGTTTTTCTTATTTGCTTTGGCAAATAGCCGAACTGATGACTAAACTCATGCATTGGCATATTTTATTTTAAACATAACCTCGAATGATATATTTTATACTTATGTATTTTTTTTTTTTTTTGGGTTTTGATGGTAAACTTATGTATTTTGTACTTTGCAAAGTTTTTAGCGATAATAGTGCATTGCATTATTAGTAAGCTAAGCATGTGCAGACAGAGTTTCCCCATCTATTTTTAACTTCACAGTCATATGCTAGTTTGTCTTTCTTTCACATACTCAATTTTTTAAATTTTGCTTCACTTAAATGTTGGCGTTGCCTCTTTCCTACACAAGTTTGCTAAAAAAACCAATTTCTTTATTTCCGACGTGTTAACTTTTGTGTTCTTGAACAAGGCAGTAAGCATGTACATACAATGTAACTAAGTGGACGTATGATATTTCCCTCATTCTGTGCAACTTTAGATTTTGCGTTGAATGAATGTCTTTTATTATTTACCGTAAACGTTTCAAAGAAAAAATTTAGCTTCATTCACCCAATTTTTTCAGTACCTTTTGTTACCAAATTCGCGACTCTGCGATTGGTAGTTTCAAGCGCTTTTAACCTGTTAGGACTGGTTGTCTAGTAGTTAGCAATTCGAAGTTGCTAGCAATTGTAGTCAGTCAGACGATAGCTGCATGTGGTTCGTCACTGTAATAAAAGTTTCTATTAACTTAGACGTAATGAAAATTCATAGTTTCTCATTAATTTAGTTAGGTGTAAATAGAGAAAAATTTAGTTGTATTTTTTATGTTTGCTTTTTTTTTGTACCTCAATCACAAGCAAAATGCCACGTTTGATTAGAAAAAGTGAGTTTTATTATGCCAATTTTAACATTAAAAAGACAGTACCTATTTAGTAAAACTACTTATGTATGTTTTTAAGTAATGATATTCAACTTATAAAACTTTTCTAATAATTTTTGCTGAACAATATTTCTATTTCTACAGAAAATGACCCAGCTGATAGTTGGGATATTGAGGATGATCCTATTATAACTCCGGATGACGAGGAAGCTGACGATGGTATTGAAGACGCAGAAAATGATATTGCACCCAAGGTCTCTAAGAAGAAAACACCGAAAGTTGAGGAATCGCGTAGTAAAAAAGAACATGTAAATGTGGTCTTCATTGGACATGTTGGTAGGTGTGCCACTTACCTTAAACCCTGTTACGTACGTATGTATATACTAGGGTTGGTCAAATAGTTCGGACGAAAGTTTTTCGGCAAATCGCATGGTATTTTCGGTTTCTATATATAATTCTAAGAGAAAAAAGAAGAAACTATACGTCGGAAATAAGTTTCTAGCGCGCGCATTTTTAAAAGAAAAATTTATTTTTTTCACAAAAAAACAAAAAAATGGAAAGTATGAATATTTGTACATATTTGCTAAAATACTCCTGGATAAATAAACAAATAAAGCGAATGTAAGAAACTAAAATCATTTTATATGCAAAGTTTTAAGAAAAGGCGAAACAATTTTAATATCGTGAAAAGTTTTTTTTTTTTCATTCGAAAATGCGCAGGCTCGAAATTAACTTCCGACACATGGTTTCTTCTACACTTTTGCTATGAATTGTCTGTAGAATCCGGAAATACCACGCAATTTAGTAAAAAAAAAAACGACCTACCCTAGTGTATATATATACATTTCTGAAATTTCAATCTATTACATGGCTTTAATTCACATAATAATTATATTACAGATGCTGGTAAATCAACAATAGGTGGTCAGATTATGTACCTAACAGGTATGGTCGATAAGCGTACACTTGAGAAATATGAGCGTGAGGCTAGAGAAAAATCACGCGAAAGCTGGTACCTTTCGTGGGCATTAGACACCAATCAGGAAGAACGTGACAAGGGTAAAACTGTTGAAGTAGGCAGAGCCTTCTTTGAGACAGAGCGCAAGCATTTTACTATTTTGGATGCTCCTGGCCACAAGAGTTTCGTACCCAATATGATTGGTGGCGCTGCACAAGCCGATTTGGCAGTGTTGGTCATCTCTGCACGAAAAGGTGAATTTGAAACTGGTTTCGATCGCGGTGGGCAGACGCGAGAACATGCTATGTTGGCTAAGACTGCTGGTGTTAAACATTTGGTTGTTTTGGTTAATAAAATGGACGACCCGACTGTAAATTGGGATGAGGAACGTTACAACGAATGTAGAGACAAGATTTTACCATACCTCAAAAAATTGGGATTTAACCCTTCAAAGGATTTAACCTTTATGCCTTGCTCTGGTTTGGGCGGCGCCGGTTTGCGTGATCCTGTACCAGCTGCTATATGCCCTTGGTACAGAGGGATGGCGTTCATACCTTTCATTGATCAGTTGCCTTCACTCAATCGCAACGCTGAAGGCCCATTCATAATGCCTATTGTTGATAAATATAAGGATATGGGTACTGTTGTAATGGGAAAAGTGGAGTCAGGAACAGCGCGAAAAGGACAAAACCTATTGGTTATGCCAAATAGGGTACGGAAAGTTGTTGTGACTCTTACTTTGCAAATAAAAAATACTTTTATTTTTACTTTATAGACACAAGTTTCCGTAGATCAACTATTTTCCGATGATGATGAAGTGACCTCTGTGGGTCCTGGCGAAAACATTAAAGTCAAACTGAAGGTATGTACAATAATGCTTGTGGTTACAGCATATTGCCAAAAACCCTTTAATATTTCATTAAAATATTTTACTCTTTATAGGGAATTGAAGAAGAGGATGTTTCCCCCGGATTCGTTTTGTGCGATGCTACCAACCCTATTAAAACCGGCAAAGTTTTCGACGCGCAAGTAGTTATTTTGGAGCACAAATCTATTATTTGCGCTGGCTACTCGGCGGTCATGCATATTCACTGCGCAGCTGAGGAGATAACTGTGAAAGTAAGTTGAAGTGCTTGCAAATCTAATTTACTTCTGTACTCAAACCTTTGGAATGTCCAACTTTTATAGGCATTAATTTGTTTGGTTGACAAAAAGACGGGAGAAAAATCAAAAACACGTCCAAGATTTGTAAAACAAGATCAAGTGGCAATTATGCGTATTGAATGTTCCGGAATGATTTGCCTTGAACAGTTTAAGCTATTCCCACAAATGGGTAGATTTACGCTGCGAGATGAGAGTAAGTGTTCTAACTAGAAGTACTTTAAGCAAATATTTTGAATTATACTTACATATTTATGTTTGCAGACAAAACTATTGCTATCGGCAAGGTGTTGAAGGTAATCGAATAAATTGAGCACAGCTAAATTGTTCGAATCACCTTTCTTCTAAACAAGAAACAAAAAAGAGCCTAAATGAACAGCGTCAGACTCGTTAAACGGAAATCATTAATGCCATTTCAGACAAAAATGAAAATGAACAATGAAAATGGGCAAAATATGATGAATAAAAAGAAATTTAAAACAAACACACATACACACTTAATTATAATATAAAACGAACGAAAAAATATGAAAAGTGAACATATTAATACATAATTATATTATTGCTATAATTAAATATGAGAACTTATATACAATTACAGATTTTATTTTTTCGGTTAAATTAAAAAAAAAAAGTCAAAAACCGTAAGTGAATTACTAACGCAAATGAACATTTAAATAACTGCTGCTAAAAGTAAGCGTAATGAAATTTTGAATTGAGTTTTTTATATATTATATAAATAATAAAAATCGATAGCATTTTAAGGTCGAGATATTAAAACATGAAATAAAAATTTAAACACTATAGCGCAGTTCCCTTCAGTAACAAATATGACGATGCAACAACCTAATAAGAATGCAGAACACTTATCGAATGTTAAACCACATACATACGTATAAAACACATTAACATTACGTTTCATTCATCCGCTAATGTCACTGCAAAAATAACATATTTTAGCAATAATTGCAAAATTCATATATGTATGTAGTAACTTCTGGCCGCCGGATGTAGAAATGCAAAATTATTACAAAATACAGACTGATATCGGGTTGGTCTGATCGAGCGGCGAGTGAGTGATACACTTACACACACGCATAGACACAAAGTTACCTAACTTTAATAAACATAAATGCTGAAAGGATTTTTTACTTAAAACGTTTTCTAGATATTCCTTTCTTACGTAGCTTTACAAAAAAGTGTTTATTTATTAAAAAATTCAAAGAAAAAATAAGCTTATTGTTTTGACGATCGATGATTGATCGATGGGCCTGTTGAATTGGCATAAAACTGCATGGATGTTGTCTAGAGTATATTGGTTTTAAGTGGTATTTTGCCAGATATCTAATCGACGGAGACGAGTTATACCTTAAACGGCTAACTACTACATCAGTTAATCAAATTTTTTGGCGGAAATTGAAGAATAATATACTTTTTGTTTTATGAATTCCAACGAACTTTTAATTTTTTTGCACTTTTTAAGTTGTGATATGTATTTTACCATTCAAAATTCATTGATATTTTGTATGATTAGTTATGGACGTTTTCTTATAATGCTTGATTATGAGTTATCAAATCTGCACAACTTCTCCATTATCAAATATAACAAAGTCAAAAGAAACGAAAAGCAATTGTACTGCTTAGCACTGACACAAAATGAGTAATGTATTTACCTACATAAATATATCTATTTATAAAAGAAACAAAATTTGATTTTTTTGAGAACAATTGAAAACTTGCAATTTTATGGGTCGATTATGAATAGCAATGCAACCTCAGTTGAGAATAGCAACTATAGTTATGTGCTACAAAGTTTAAGATAATCGATTTTTTTTTTTGCTAACAGCAACCAACATTTGAGTGTAAATAAGCCGTGGAAACAGTTGAAAAAAAATAAATAAATTTTCACAATCAAAATTTCAGCGGCAACCACAAAAATGTAGTTGCCAATATAGTAACTCAGTTGCCAGCTTTCAGTCGTCAGTTGCCATCTGTAATACTATTTCAGCCACTGGCAACGCAACTGAAGTTCGGTTGTCATCCGTAATCGACTCATATTAATCTATTTAAAAATCCATGCATTAAAGCTCATATTGAAATGTTTGATTTAACTACAATTGAATTCATGTATGTACTATGTTTGCATTTTGACTACATTTTAAAATAAAAATGAAATAAAAACTATTAATCAGCTTAAAAATGTCATTAATTGCTTTAGGTATTGTAAAAATATAAATCCGTACGAATTAGATTGCATTGCACATATTTTCACCTTATTTGTTTGGGAAGTAAAGCAGATTTTGAAGAAAAAACACCAAAAATTAAACAAAAATAGAAAGACAAAAACGCATAGTAAATGTCGGCCATATGTCAAATAAAGTGTAAAAATGGTAAACACAACAAAACCTGACATATTTTTTAACCACAGAAGAAGAACGGCTAGCGAAGGATAGCAAATATATTTTCACACTGCATCATGGAGGCCCCTGGCTTTTGAGCTGCTTTCGACTGATACATGTTTAGAGATTTGCCCGAACACTTGAATTTAATACCGGCTGGCTAGATTAAGTGTACGGGCAAATACCTACACATGACTACCATTATTATATGTATAGGTACTATCAAAGTAAAAAGGCCCTAATTAACAGCTTTTCAGATACTCAACTTTCCCGGGACGAAAATAACCATTAAATACCGTGATTTATTTTTTTAGATCATACCAAAACCGATTTTCTTTATTTTGATGTTTTTCGTTTAAGAAAAATCCTATTAAATTTGATGGTTATTTTTCGATAAAAAATAATCGTTATTTTGATTTTTTTCTTTCGATCACTTTTAACCGTTTTTATGACAGTTTTTATGATTTTAACAATATGAAATCTGAAAATAACGGTCATAGTAGGTCCTTTCCCGTACAACCCGAACCAGATCAGATTATTAGAGAGTAATCGAAAAATTTGCTCTCTTAAATGGTACAATGCCCAGAAGTACGGGAACGCAAAAAATACATTTCGTGCCCAGAATTTGAGAAACAGCTGACGATACCAAATAAAATACGGTTAAAACTCCAAATTTTCTTGCTGCTTCACTGCAAGGAGCCTAATCCTCTCCCCTTCGAAATCCTCGCCAACCATTTTCACCACAATTCCGACGGTGAACAACCGGAAAATTCTCTCGCACAGACAAGCACTTACAGATAGGCTGTTACCACCTAGACAGACTCCAGTCGCATGAATGCAGTCATCATTGTCCAATCACAACCTGTGGACTAGCGTGAGCTCCAACTACCACGAGACAACCGAGTAGCTCTGGCCCGACATCTCCAATGAGTGTCCAGCATGTGGAGGTTACCCCCATGACACCAACCACCTCTTCACATGCCCACTTAATCCAACTCAACTAACACCCCTCTCCCTCTGGTTCGAATCCATTGAAATATCAAGTTTCCTACCGTTAGTTGAGCCTGACGACAATGAAGGGCTAAGTAAGCTGTTACAACAACAACCGCAACCACACCTTTTATGACCACATCAACATATCTGCGATGTTTCCTTTATTTAGTGTGTTTCACACTTCCTTCTTGTCTGCCTTGGAATGGCAACGCTGTTAGAAGATCTTCCAACTCCCAAAGATAAGGTCTTCTTGGAATAGCCCTGCCTCTTTATAGCTCGCGATTGAAACCAACCCAATAAGGCTAATTTAGAGCTTGCGTCCCGGCGGAACTGTCGTGGCGGAGGGGCGGAGGACCGTTAGTCAATAGGCGCCCCACAACCCGGTGTTCTCTTTACACTGCTCTGGATCGGCATTGTAACGACCGACCTTCAAAAGCAACTGGAGAAATTGGCACGTGTAAGTTATGATTAGAGGACGATTTTGAGATACTTTTTTTGATCTGACTTAAGGTTATCTAAACTTGGTAACTAGGTAACTGCGGTCCACAGTCAACCCCAGCTAGATGAAGCTGGCCTTGTTTACTAGGAAGTATAAGGTCCCTGCTGTGGCTTTTCCCTCGATGGGGATCTGATCTTATACTTGGCAGGACGCGGTGGTGGAAGCATAATATTGAGGAAATGGCAATAAACTCGTCGCATTCGTAATCGGGTCCCGGCGGTCCTCTTTCGCCTACTTTGGTGTGCGTTGCTTTGTGTTCCTGGAATGTCCGGACATTCTGCTGGATGGCTTCATAACCGCAGTATAGGACATGCAAGAAATGGGACACGGCTGGCGATTCCAATTTGTGGGAACCTCCCATCGGAAGAGATGGACGATGATCTTGACAGCGATTTCGATGCCAGGGTGGGAGAATTGACATATTTGGTCTAGTAGCCGAAAGCGATTTTGACGTGCGTTCATCAACAGAGGCAACATCCAGTTAGATCGCACAAGCTTGTTGCTGCTAAGATCCGCATGTATCTTTGAGCGACTAAAGATCGACGTCGGAAAACTTAAGTCACAACGGGCTACCGAGAAATTTCATAATTGCTTCTCAATACTCCTTCAACCATTACCATTAACTCATCATCTGGGATTCCCTCTCCCAATCACCTCGTACCGATGCGGATGACACATCGCAAAAATAAGTGGTATGACGTTGCTGCAGAGAAATAAGCTGTTTACCAAGCCATCCGTCAGCTTACGGCGACGCCAGCGGGGGAATTATTCTATTCAAGACCTGGCCCTGATCGCATTCGTGACAGGTACCGAAGAAGATGGAATGACGAACTGCATATGTATGTGAAAACGCTCCGGTTAAAAGAAGGACCTGTCTGCACTCGGGAGTAAGCACTAGCGAAACTTTAAAAAGGAGGAAGGTAATTGGCGAAGTTTTTCGGTCTCGGCCCTAACCGACAAACAGTTGTAGTGCTGAAGAAGAAGATTTTCAGACGTAACCTATCTACCAATTAGAAAACATTTTGTAAAAATAAATGACCTTTTGTGAATAAAAATAGAACTTTTGTCCAAGACACGTTTAATAACTAGGAAATAACAAGTTGCGTGTATTGTGTTATTGATTTTGTACTCTAAAAGGGCAAAACTAAAAATTAAAAGAAAATTGAACTAAAAAACCAATTTACTTAAAAAAAGTTTCTTAAAATTAAATGAAATTTAAAATAAAAATATATTTTCTTTTTAAGACAATGTAATCTAAAATTTAAAATAAAATAAAATATAAAAAAAAAGAAAAAATAAGTTTATAAAAATTAAATGTAAAAGTAATTAAATTAAAAATTGATCTAAAACAAAGAAGAAAAAGTTGGTTTCTAAAAACTAATTGAAATTAAAAAAAATTAAAACAAAAAACTCCAAAAACTAAAGTAAAAAAAAAATAATAATAGGAGTATTAAAGAAATAAATATTTCCTTTTAAAACCAAAAAATTAAAGGAAAATTAAAAAATGAATTAGTTAAAATAAAAGAAAAAAGTAAGTCCCTAAAGATTAAATGAACTAAAAAAATATTATTTTTAATATACATATATATATTTTTTTTAATTTTTAGATTTTATTTCAAAAGTGCTTTTCACTTAATTTTTAGAAACTTATTTTATGCAGATATTTTTTTTAAATTTTTTCCTCCTGTAATGATTTTTTTTGGTTTTAAAAAAAAGTATATATTTTTTAATTTTCAGAAACCTATTTTATGTATTTTTATTTCTTTTAAATTGATATTTTTCTTTAATTTATTTAGATTTGACTGTTTTAAAAAGAAAAATAATTTTTAATCTCGTTGATTTTTAGAAACTACTTTTATTTTATACCTCATATATTTTTCTTTTGTTAATTTAATCTGCTCTAAATTTTTAGATTTTATTGTTTTAGAAAAATGTCTTTATTTCATTTAATTATTAGGAACGTATTTATTTATTTTTTTTTTAATTTAATTCCACTATTTTTTAAATTAAATATTCGGTTGGATTTAAAGAGGAGTGATTTAAAAAAAAACTTATTTTATTTAGTTTTTATTTTAGTTATGTTCAATATATATTTCTTTAAATTTCTTAATTTTTAAAAAGATAAATATATATTTTTTTAAATGATTAAATTTTTAGAAGACTTATTGCTTAGCGGCAAACAGCATAAAGCTAAGATCTCTTCTACAGAAAAGAGCTTTCGAGACAGTTGTCAGACAATTCTCTTACAAAAGAAATGTGGTGAGTTGATAGACAGTTGCCAGAATTGCCTGCAAATACATGAAAAAATGAAATTCGCTTCTCTGCTGCAGCTATCTCTCAAATATGACTTGCTTTCGGCGATAAAAGGTTTTAGTTTAAAGAGTATTTATTATCGGCATGAAATTTTAATGCGGTGGTAACTTTTACTTGGAGAGTAGGGTACAAAAGTAAAACTATGGTAAATTTTTGGACACTTGACTACAAAAATAATAAAAAAATCTCTATATATTTAAATTGGCATATTACAAGCTCGTAATTAAGTGTAGATACGTATATAAAAAATACATACATACATTCTTATGTAGGAAACGAGTAAGTAATACACATGTGTATATAAATTCATATAAGGCTTCCTTGTACTGTTAAAAAATATTTACAAGTTCACACATTTACAGTTCATACATTAATAGTAAAAATAAAATTCAGAATACGTGCTGTATGTACATTTACAACGAATTAGAGTAATGCTACTAACATAGCTCTAAAAATTCCTAAATTACAAAACAACCTTTGTATTTACATATACCTACATATGTATATGTACATAGATATGATCCTCAATAACTCGGTTCAACCAATTATGATTTATTTGCCAACAATGGAGTGATAGGTTTATCTTTTCGGCGTATTTCTTCATTTTGTTGCGCCTCCTTCTCGCCATACAAATCAAGATGTCTGCCATGGTACCAGACTAGGATGTCGAAGATTACGCCGATGAAAGTGAGGGCTAAAGTGAATAACCAAAACTTCACTAAATATGAATAAAAATTTAGAACCACTAGACTTACATAACGCCAGTATATTCACGTAGTATCGGAATTTCGTTTGTTCATACAGCTGACAATTGCCTCTGCCATTACAAGTTTCCGTCCATACCAGACATGTCGAATCAATTATACGCCCAAATATTATCGGACCAGGTATCAGTGCGAACAAGCTGATCATCATCAATGAAAGACCCTGAGCGAAGGATTTATCTTGTGTCGAAACGGAGCGATAATTAACCAATAAATTACCAATGCGGCCGGAAGAGCCAAACCAATTTACGATCATGGAGGCAATTGTGAAACTGTAAAAGGCCACCGAACAACCTTTGAGGCACACTCCAGGTGTGAGTATTTCGGTAAGTGCGTCTACAGAACGGTGAGCACGCGAAAGTATGTTATTAGCGGTTTTCGTTGGTTCGGGTAGTGTTGTCGGCAATGCGAAGTCGGGTATCGTCGTAATGGACGGTAGTGTTGCTCCAATTGTTGCGTGTGAACTTCTTACTTGCACTTTTTGCTGTTGTAGTTGTTGTTGAGTGTTTAAGTTGCTGCTAAGAAAACTAGGTGTGGTACTCGTGTAGATGGGAGTGGTGGTATAATCGGAGGCATCAACGCAGGAACAATTGGAAAAGATCTGAAACAAGCAATTTAAAAGGAAATTTTTAAAGCCAATCTTTTTTTTATTGGTTAATAAAAAAAGAAAAATCCTTCTATTTAAGTAATATATGCTCTATACATAAAACAAATCGTAACTGAACACCTGCGCCATTAAGCGGATTAATTGCTCTTTCATATTGGATTGTCATCGGGCTCTGAGCTAAATCTAAAGTTTGAAGTCTCTAGCTCATAAGGAAGTTGGGTAAAAATTAGTTGCGTTCGATAACAAAATTAGCCACCACCAGCCAACAATCAAAATCAAGAGAGTAAGCGAAAATTCTCTCCCAAAGAGAAGAAAAGGCAAAAAAGTAAACGAACAGGAAATTAGCCATCACTTGCAAAAACCGGAAGAAGAAGACACACCAGCTGAATTTGTTTATGTTTTATTTGTAAACAAACTGAAATTCATGTTGCCTCCATGGAAGAAAATAGGAAAGTGAACGTTCAATGTTCGCCAGGAACATTTCTAGAAGTAAAAACTAGTTGGCACTATCATAAAGTCACATAGCAGACAGCCAAAAAGCTTAGAAATACCAAAACTCGAAAAATGCAATTTTGTTTGTTTACAAAAATTGCAACCATATGTTTTTTGATCATATGTTTTCGTGTTGGATAATTTTTGCTGACAAAAATTTTGCCAGTACAAAATGAACGCTTCTCTTGCATCAAAATTAACGCTTGCTCTCTCAATTTTTGTGTGTTGGATATTTTTTTGTCGTTATCGAACGCCATCTAGTAAAAATTTGGAAAAACTTTTATAAATGTTTGACATGTCGAACCCAACTTATGCTATCAAAAGAAAAATATATTTTTTTTTATTTTATTTCATTTTTAGGATCTTATTTAATTTTTTGTCTGTTTCAATTATTTTTTTATGGAATTTTTTTTTTAAATTAATATTTAATTGTTTTTTATTTTTAAGTGCTATGTATTTTCTTCTTTTTTAATTTATTTTCTTCTTCTAAATTAATTTTTAGATTTTTTTTTTTTATAAAGAAAAAAGTAAATTTTTCTAATTTCATTTAATTTTTTTAAATATTTGTGCATTATTTTAATTGTATTATTATTATTTTTCCTTTTTCAAATGTAATTTTTTTATCACCTTTTTTATTTTAAAAAGAAAATATATATATTTTTTTAAATTTAATTTATTTAAAAAAAAACTTATTGGCAAAAAGGCGAACAGCAGAGCTTTCAATTAGTCTCTCGAATGACAGTAACGAGCTTTCAAGGTAGTCGCCAGGATTTGCAATTGTCTTACGAAAGACTTTTGTCTTTCGAAAGACTGTGGTAAGTTGAAAGACAGTTGCCAGAATTGCCCTGTAAGGCGCCACTGATCTACAAACATATGTGTGTGGTGAAGTGTAGTTTGCAAGCCGCACAATACTCTTAAAAAAATCCTAGAACTCACCTTTAACTTCGAGTCCCATGTTTTGCAACCAGCATGACAGGCTGAGAAAAAGGTTGTATCACTGGCTTCGTGACACACTGGTGAATACGCTACATTATTACAAGAACAATTGCTATTACATTGCGTGGTGAAGTTATAGCTGAAAGAAAAAATAAAAACGTAGACATATGTACGTAGTACTTATGGACATTCATAAATTTTAACGAATCTACCTTCCACCATCTTGTAATGATATCGAGTCACCGCAATACATAAAAATATACGACGTTTGCCCCAAAATGTACACACAACCCACTATGACATTCCACATGAGCACCTTGCTCGGCGATGGCCGTTTCTTTGATATTATTATACCAGATCCAATGAGACCAATTACCATACCCATGATCGATACAGGACCCACAACAACGGTGGCGGTTTGTGCGGTTTTATGAAACTGCACTTCCATATATTTAGACAAGAATGTCATGTAGCCAGCAGCGCCCAAAATGTAGAAGACACCCGATATAATGTTGTATATAAGTAATTTATTGCGTAACAAACGCATTAAAGCCTTGGGAAAGTCTAAAGCGAGCGTGTAAAAACAAAGAGTAAATTAAAAATATACATTTTAAAGCAAGTTTCATGGTAAACAAAAAACCTTTGAGTTTTGGAAAGTCCGGATCAACTGGCCCAGCTGCATTGGCATCTAAGGCAACATTTAGAGAGAGCGTACTACCCAATGGAATGCCATCTTCCTTCTTCAGTTCCTCCAAACGCATCATACGTGGCAAGTGTGAGTTGTAATGTTCTGGCCTCTTCTTGGGCAACTGTTTCGGAAAGAGGCCGATGAGTCCAGAGAAGAGAACCATTAGAGTGCCCAATATCATCCAACCGAACCACCAAGCGCCCAACCAGCGTGGATCTTTATTATCGATTATTGGCTTCTTCGATGGATCGATGTACATGTTTAGCGAAACATAACCTGAAATCGAAAAATTATTGTTTGGTTGTACAATAAAGTTTGCTTAACGATTTAAATTTTGACTTAAACTATGCAGGCTTTGTGCAGTAATTAGGTTTTTTTTTCGATTGAAAAATTGTGCAGTTGAGATACTAACTGACGCCCTCGAGAATTGTTTTGTTGAATAAGGTGGCGACAAAAAATTAATTCCGATTAATTAGTAGACTGCGGATTTTTATGCAAAATACGGCTTCTAAAAATATGTTCCACATTACTATAAGCAAAGTGTATAAATTTGTATATATTTTGTTTATAGTTATGTGTTATATATTTTTAGACTCCGTTTTCTGAATAAAAATCCGCACTCTAGTTATTAAATAGTGTCTGCCTAGTGTTTTAAATCTAATATTAGAAAGGCCTTCACATTCACAGGCCTGAACACTCCCTTCTAGCTGAGAGCTTATATTTATTTAGAGAGAATAGTTCGTTATTTTTGTCCTTGATCTGCTGTACATAGTCTGGTCTTTTTTTTAAGTCACCTTGGCCAAATATTTGAAAGAGGACTAAAATAGCTTTTAAACTGAAATGTCTAAATGGGGAAATCCAAATGTTTCAATGAAAAATGTTATTTAATTACCATAGAACAAACTTTGGGTCAGGTATATGAATTTCTTTTGTATTAAATTTTAAAAATATATATATATAAATAGGGGCGGTAACCTTCGTTCGTATTTTATGTTTAAAAGCTATTACCGTCCTCTTTCATTTAATACCAAATTTGTTTAATTTGGATAAGCGGTTTGTTTACTATCAGGAAATAACTTTTATTTCAAACTTAAAAATATTTGACCAAGGTGACTTAAAAAAAAAATTACTGTCATTTTCGGTCCCTGGCTCCAAGATAGGCACCCGCTTGCAGCCGCACCTGCTGATGAACAGACGCTGCCACTGTGAGCCCATAAACCCATTAAATAAGTCGGCATGGCATCATCGAGGTTCCCACTTTCTCTGAAGTGGCCCAAGGCTGCACATGGTTTGGTTACCATAACTCGCACACGGGTTGCTAACGTTGCCCAGATTGGGTGAATGGGTACGCAAGAGTTGGGTTCAGGTATAGTCGTTCAACTGTAACTACATACCCAGAAGAAAGACCATACCACCACTAATTTTCATTACATTTTTTATACAAATTCGGACTTACCCAAAAAGAAGCCCACAATCGGTCCAATCATTCGCAGCGCCATGGCCACAGCCAGCATAAGTGGTGTATTTGCCTTTTTCGTATTATCATCCAGATATGTTTGACCCAGCGAATAGTAAAGAGTATTGCCAATACCGAGCACGAATTGCGACAAGAAAATCAAGATCAGCGGCACAATAGATAAAAGTGACTCGCATTCTTGTGATGATTTCGTTAAACCGCATAGTTCTTGTGAATTTTGAATAGACATAGACGAGTTCTATGTACAAACAAAAAAATAAGAGAATTGCCCATGAATTAGTAAACAATGGTATGCCGGTAAATAGAAGTGCATAGAAATTTAGTTAGAATTTAATATATAGCAAAATAGACATACATACATACATGGGTTATGTACATATTCACCTATGTATGTACATATGTACATTTGTATGCATGGCTGTCTCATGCTTTCATATTTTGTTTTGTATTTAGAGCACAACTATCATTTAGGTAATTCAAATTGAACTCAATTATTGTACATTTGTACATTGCCGGAAGAAAGTATTGGAACAGCAAGTTTTTCACAATACTTGTATGCAACAATTTTTATTCTAATATTTTTCCACCAATTTTGTATAAAAATATGGTTCATTCTACAGCAAAAAACATAAAAATATAATTCCGAAACTTTCTAAAAAACGCACGAAAATTCAACAAATTTTCAACTTTTTAATCAGATTTTTTAGTATGCAGTTTTGCAGCCCATTAAATTCTCGTAAAAAAATGCAAGTTCGGAGTTAAGTAGTTAAAAATCGCATTGATTTTTGAGATTTTTTTTTTGTTGGAGGTGTTTTGCATTTTTTCCATATAAAGTATTTTTGAAAAAAATTTTTTGTATGGAAGAGACTGCGTGAAAAAAATTGCCAAAAATCAACGGTAATTCCTAGCTACTTAAAACTTGTACTTTATTATAATAAAATTGATTGGGCTACAGGTCTGCATACTCAAGAAAAGTCAAACAGCTGAAAATTTGTATTTTTATGTTTTTTGTTGTAGAATGAACCATATTTTCATACAAACTTGGCGCAAAAATATTAAAATAAATTATTTTTTTTGCATATATTGTGAAAAATTTGCCGTGGCAATACTTTCTTCCCGCAGTGTATGTATATGTATGTATGTATGTTTAAATCGCCCACACATGCATTCATGTAAACATTAGTAAATCGACATACATAAACGTAACTATTCACTACTCGTATTATAAAGTGAAATTGTACTAAATTTGTTCACCTACAATCAATGTTAATGTACTTGTCACATTTTCCAAATTGTGCAATGACTGCTCTTGTAAATATTCAACCGTTAGATGTAATGCATCATCGCCGGCGCCATAAATGAAATGTGGCAACGCTAGTATATAACACGATAGACCGCAAAATACAATGCCCCAAGCAATCCAGCGTGGGCGATTTCGTTGACCTCCAATATAGCTGAGAATGAGAGACAACAGGATTTGTGATATTTCATTGCCGCTTAGAATAATGCCTAAAAATCGGGGTAGAGAGAAAATAAGTGATAAAGATTAGAAAGTAAAAAAGTAAACTAAAGTGATTTGATTGGCTTTCGTTTTCAGTTCTAAAAATATACCTAATTTTTAATTACTGTTTTGTGTAGACATATGTAGGGTACGTAGATATGTATGTAGGCACTTATGTGTGTATAAATGTATGTATGTCTATTACAATATATGTAGTATGTAATTCTATATATAGCATTGTATAATTTTTAGAGTGAAGATAGTCATATCTGAGTGGTTAGAGGTGCGTACTACCACTCCGTAGGGCCTAGGTGCCATCCCTGGTCCGGGAAACATCTAAAATAGAAATTTTTTTTGTAACAGCGGTCGCCCCTCCGCAGGGAATCAAAAACCACCGAGTGTATTTCTGTGAGGAAGAAGCTTCTCATAAAAGGCTGTGACTGCCAAAATGCACAAACCCAGCCGACCTCGTTCTCTTCATAAATTTTCAAAAGTTTTTGCGTAATGTGTTCGATAGTGAAACCGCTTCACGGGTGGAAGTTATTTCGATCCGTTTCGCTAAATTTTCTAATTTCTTTGGTGTTTACTAGATTTGAACTAAACAGGACAAGCTAAACAAAATAAAGAATCTGAGCAACAATTTTTTGGAAGAAACGAAATCAGCATAAAATAATCATGCAGGCCACTACGTAGAATGTTTGGGAACTAAAAAAGGTTGCTCATACGCCGCGTTGCCTTTTTTTTAGATGATACCTTATGTTATGACAGGGATGGGCGTTTTTGAATGAATTTTTATTCAAATAAAAAATAAAATTTTATTCATAATTTTTATAATTTTGAATGACGAATGAATTTTTATTCTTTATTCAAGCACTTTAGAATAATGAATAAATTTTTATTCTTTATTCAAACATTTTCGAATGATGAATAAATTTTTATTCTTTATTCAA